>NC_140180.1:76892228-77137228 GCF_963971535.1 Notolepis coatsorum | reverse complement strand
CACGCTTCCTTCGAGAAGTGCGCCGTCAAGCCAGTGACGCTCTTTTCACTTGGCAGCGAGGACTCTCATTGGTGGAGTGTAACACGTGGGAGGGCACGCTATCTCCACCAAGTCCTGCCCCGCTTAGCAAGCACCAAGACCTGACCTGTAGGCATCGCTGTCCACAACGCCAGATTCCCACCCGCCAGCTTTCCCACCCCCTAATACTGCCAATTGTATTAGTATGAACGGCCAGCCAAGCTGGTAGCAACGCCGAGAGCTGAGCTCGAACCCAGCATCTCCTGCGTTGGTGACGAGCGCAATCTCCGCTACGCCACCTGACCGCCCCTGAAATCCTGATTTTCTAACGGCATTGATTGATTGATTGATTTAAAACTTTATTAACAGATTGCAAAATGGGTACAATACAGTACGGCTCAATAGCCTCACCGACAAGTTAAATGCATATCTATAGGCTAATTTTAAGTCCCTCATTACCCCAATCAATCAGATTATATTTCTTTAAATGTGCCTGCTGGCAGTAGGCTTAATGGGATGAATAATCGAATGAAATCTTGCTAGCGAAAATAATTTGTTCAACTCTTTCAGAATAAGTAGATACAAACAAGCCCAAAGAGTATCTAATTGATACGAAATAATAGATACTTATGAGGATATCTGTATTGTATGCGCTCGGCTTAGGTATCATGTACTTTATATATAAATACATACATGGTTCCCAAAATGTTCAAGGCGTGAACCCCGAAATAACGTGTCAGAGAGGCTTGGAGGGAGGCTATACAGTTTCACTATTAATCAGGTTTTAATATGTTTCGGACATCATCCATACATGCATTGAATTGATTAACCTTTGGTTTATACCAGTGACACCTCAGGTTCATCATCAGATAACAGTGCTTGAACAGATAAATGCATTTTCTCATTAATTCATCAAAACGTCAAAGGCTCATTCAATTTCTCAAATCCGCCAAACAGCGCATCTCATCAGACATTTTAATCCCAGTTACAATATCACAATAACGTGTGAGTGACAGTGATACAATTCAACAATCCACAGATTCAGATTCCTCGTAATTAATATCCACAGTCCACGCATAAAGATGCTTCAATTTGGGCGGCTGATTGGCGCAGTGGGCAAGGCGCTCGCCTCTAACGCAGGAGACGCTGGGTTCGAGCCCAGCTCTCGGCGTTGCTACCGGCTGGCTGGTCGTTCATACTAACACAATTGGCAAGTGTTAGACGGTGGGAAAGCCGGTGGGTGGTGATTGAACGTTGTGGACAGCGACTCCTACAGGTCAGTTTGGTGACGCCGGTGCGGCGGAAGCAGGAAGTAGTGGGGGCAGCCTGAGCCTCCCACACGTTACTCCTCGCCACTGAGCATTTGAGCTGCTGCGGTGAAAAGATGCGACAGGCTGCCTCCTCGTGTACCGGAGGGGACACGTGATGCAAGGCTTCTGTCCTCACTACAACCGACCAGTGGGAGGCATAGTCTAGCAATGTTCAAGACAGGGGAGGGAAGAATTGGATAGTACGAAATTGGGATGGAAGAAAAATAGAAAATGGGGAGAAAAAGTGGATAAAAAAAAATACGCTTCAATTTATGCTTGAATGAAACACAATCCGGGCACTCACTTTAACTGCCACGCTGTGTTTTCCTTTTTACCCCCTTGCATGCCACCATCCACTCCAATGTTAACGTTAATATCGCCTAATCTATGTTTTAAATTATGGCTGTGTGTCTAATCTGCCCGTCGCTTATCAAAGAATCATTTTCCAGTCAACATTGTCAAGGCAGATTGTTTTTTTATCGCTTCATTTCCGTTTGATAGCATTTTGAAAATCACCCGTTTTCGCGGAAAAAACAACCCATGCCTATGATAATCGCCTTTTACTGGAATATTCCAGAACGTTGTCATTTGTCGGCCTATTTATGAATCGTTTTCAAATAAACGCTAGATGATCGATAGTATATGTGTGCGCACGCACGCTCGTGCCGCGCGCTGATAATCGCTGCTCTTATTTCCTCATGGCTTTTACAGTCAAAACAGCCATATCACATATCACATAAACGCTTATATATCCGTGAAAACGAATCTGATTATCCTAACACTGATAACATAGATTCCTTACCTGAGGTCAGATGGTATCCAAATGGTTTATTCCAATTTCCGATCGCCATTCGAAAAAATCGATAATTGTATTGATCCATCGTGTGTACAGTATAACCCATATTCGCCGTGGCTCAGAGGCTCCAGAATGAACTCTGGTAGACCCCGGCTGCATCAGTGGGAAGTAAAATGTGGAGTCAGAAATCCGTTATCCCATTCACTTTCATTGAGTCCATTCCAAAAGGGTGATTTACCATCTGGGAGACGATAGGGGGCGCTTTTTTCACATCTGAGCGCCGGCGGTTCCTGGATCTCCAACGGTAGGCTCGCGTGATGCAATATGATTTCAGATCGCTAATAACAAAAAAAAACGAAGGTTTCATTCATTAAAAATATTCATTAAAAATATCCCGCCGGATTCACATTTGCAATGCTCCGCATTATTAAAATAACCACATAGGGTGTCGCGACGCGCGAGCGCCGTATCCGTATAACTATGACGTGCATTATTTAGGACAAAGTAAATCTATACGCTGAATATGATTTATTATCAGCATTTTAGGTATATTATTTTACATTTCAAAAGCCCCCTCTAGAAAAACGAAGCACAAAAACATAATTCAGAATGGTATAATGGGATCCAGACTGTGAGAAATATTTCAGGAAGGGAGCTGGCATTTCTTTGCGAGGGCGTGGCCATGGTTTATCCAGCTAACTGAACTAAACCCTGCCCTCGACCAGGTTCAAACTTTTTGATTTGTTGCCATAGTGATTTAGACAATCCGACGTCGGGGAACGGAAAGGTCTGGCTTAAGTCAAGCTATCCTGAGTTAGCCAGGTACGAGGAACAGGGCCCTGCCGTGTCTGAGGATCGCAGCTTCCGGGAGGGGGTGTATGGGTGGAGGAGGTCATATCCAGTATATCATATAAGATCCTTGTGTCCTGCACATACTGGAGGCTCCAGGATTTGAAGGCCCCACACGCCATTCGATCTTAAAATATATGGATTTGTATAGTTCTCTACATGAGATATTCTGACATATAGAAGGTGGTAGTAAACTCGTTCAATGTGCAAACTATAGGGATCATATACTGTATTGAGGCTTTGTTTATGTGGTCCTCCTTGGAACAGGAAGCAACGTTGTTCGCTGTAGCGACTGCTATCAAAGGAAAATGCAGCTAAGAGGCTAAGTAAACAAATCCATCATGATGTCCAGATTTGTTTATGGTGTTTATTGATGAAAACAAAAAGAGACTGACAAGCAATTGACTAAATTATACTCTGATGTGACGTGACGTGACACAGCGGTCAACAGAAAATATTGGAGCTCTACTAACCCTCTTTGTTCCTCCTCTCCACCAGGCAAGTGACCAGGTAAAATAAAGTGACACCACACCCAGGTGCTAATAATTACCAGTAGTAACCAAAACACACATAAACAAATAAACAACACAGACTAAATATAAATTTTGGCTCCTACACTCGCAACACACAGCTCCGAATATGTGTCTTACTTTTCAAAATTATCTACAAATATCTTCTTCAAGTGGGTTTTCAATGACGGTTCAGGTGTTTCTCATTTACACACAGGAGATACGGTAGGGCCCATAGGTGTGGTTACTGAAAACCAATGGAACACCTATGGATGACGGTATGATGACAAATAAAAACATTTCACTGTATAAACATGCTTATTTCTTTCTATTATGTGGTGTTAGGGTCTCCAGCGACCAGTTTCAAGGTTATAATATGTAATAACTACCATGTAGTTGATTTTATTAGAACAAGGCTTTATGGGGGCGGTTAGGTGGCCGAGCGGAGATTGCGTTCGTCACCAACCCCGGAGCTGTGAGCTGGATTCGCCTGTTCGAATCCAGCTCACAGCTCCGGGGTTGTCACCAGCTTGGCTGGCCGTCTGCACTAATACAATTGGCTGTATTAGAGGGTGGGAGAAGCTGGCGGGGTGGGTCCGGGTCGTTGTAGATAACAGCGACTCCTACAGTTCGGTCGGGGCGCCTGCTAAGCGCGGATAGGACTTGAGGGGGATAGTGTGATCCTCCCACACGCTACGCCCTCTCGATGAGAATCCGCGCTGCCAGGTGAAAAGAAGCGGTGATTGGCTGGACGTGTGTCGGAGGAAGCACGTGGTAGCCTCCACTCTCCCAGATGATCTGACTGTGGGGGGTAAGTGCGCAGCGACCAGGAAGGGACTGGGAATTGGCATACGACTAACATTGGGATGGGAGAAAATCGGAGGAAAAATGGAGGGGGAAAAAGATCAATAAAAAAAAATAAAAAAAAGGCTTTATGAGGGCGGTTAGGTGGCGTAGCGGAGATTGCGTTCGTCACCAACCCCGGAGCTGTGAGCTGGATTCGCCTGTTCGAATCCGGCTCACAGCTCCGGGGTTGTCACCAGCTTGGCTGGCCGTTCACACTAATACAATTGGCTGTATTAGAGGGTGGGAGAAGCTGGCGGGGTGGGTCCGGGTCGTTGTAAACAGCGACTCCTACAGTTCGGTCGGGGCGCCTGCTAAGCGCGGATAGGACCTGAGTGGGATAATGTTATCCTTCCACACGCTACGCCCTCTCAGGGAGGATTGGCTGGAGGATTGGCTGGACGTGTGTCGGAGGAAGCATGTGCTAGCCTCCACTCTCCCAGATGATCTGACTGTGGGGGGTAAGTGCGCAGCGACCAGGAAGGGGATTGGGAATTGGCATACGACTAACATTGGGATGGGAGAAAATCGGAGGGAAAATGGAGGGGGAAAAAGATAAAAAAAAAAAAAAATAACAAGGCTTTATGATATCCTCCACAACACATAAGCCCAGCAAAACTATGTTTCACCATTTTGAAAATTCTGAAGGTATCTGCAGAAAAAAAGGTACGACTGTGGTGTTAGGGTCATTCTTGACCCGGCAAGGTAAAACTATACTATTGTAGTGGGTGCTATGGACATAATTCACCATTAGATTGTTTTGATGTATTGATGGGGCACTGTCACTTTAATGAGGTTGGTTTTGGGGGTTGGGCTTAGAGAAGACGCGCTGGTGGAATGTCATTGATAAAATGACGAGGAGCTGTCAGAGTTTAGCACGGCATAGATCTGACAGCTGTCACTTGTGCCAAAAGGATAATAAATGACACACTACTTGGTGTTGTCGCAAGATAGAAATTGTGCGTCTCTCCTTTCCGACGATTTCTACATTGGTGACCCTGTTATACGTTTTGAAGACGCTTCCGCGGCAACATGTCTACGAACGCAGTTTCACTGAAATTACCTGAGTTCTGGGAGTCGTCAGCCTCGGCCTGGTTTGCGCAAACGGAGGCACAGTTCGAGCTGCGTGAGATTACAGCGGATACCACAAGATATTATTATGTGGTGTCAGCCCTGGGAAGTTCGACAGCCAGCAGAGTGGTGAGCCTCCTCAAGAACCCTCCGGCTCGAGATAAATATCTCACGATCAAGTCTCATCTGTTAAAGACATTCGAACTTTCCGATACCGAGCGGGCCAGCCGGTTGTTTTCTTTGCAAGGGCTCGGTGATAGCAAGCCATCGGAGCTCATGGATAGGATGCTGGATTTATTGGGAGAGCACAAGCCTGATTTCCTTTTCATGCAACTTTTCCTGCGTCAGCTGCCTTCTCCGGTTCGGGCTGCTCTGGCCAACACCACTATAGATTGCCGCGCTCTGGCCGAGGAGGCTGATACGTTTTTTTTGGCTGGTCAACAGCACTGTGCAGCGGCAGTTTTCCCAACCCAAGCCTTTGTTTCACCGCCGGGAGACTGGAATATCGCCGCCGCAGCGACAGCCCCTCGCCAGCAGCGTGACGCGGGGCTGTGTTATTATCATGCACGGTTTGGACCTAAAGCCAAGCAGTGCCACCCGCCGTGCAGCTTCAGTGGGCCGGGAAATGCCCGGGCCAGCGCTCGTTAGTGGCCATGAGCGTCGGTCAGGCTGGCAGGCTACTGTTTGTCCAGGACACCATCTCCAGGCGGAGTTTCATGTGCGACACGGGCGCGCAGAGGAGCGTCTTGCCGGCTTCTAGAGTGGACATCCTATCCGGCGGACACGGACCCCCCCTCCAGCCAACCTCTCTTCAGACCGGGGCCCACAGTTCACGTCCGAGCTCTGGAACACGGTCGCCAAGAGCCTGGGCGTGAAGCTACACCGGACTACGTCATACCACCCGCAGGCCAATGGGTTATGCGAGCGCTTTCACCGCTCAATGAAAGCAGCACTTCGGGCCAGCACTTCGGGCCAGCCTTACTGACAGCGGCTGGGTCGACCGGCTCCCGTGGGTCATGCTTGGTCTCAGGACGGCCCCCAAGGAAGACCTTCAGACCTCCTCGGCCGAGCTGGTTTACGGTCAGCCTCTGCGGGTGCCAGGGGATTTCATCCCTAACATTACTGCCCCCTGGTGTGCAGCCCAGCAGCGGACAGCACTTCTGGAGAAGGCTAAGGTATTCACACCGGTCCCCACCTCACAGCACGGCCTTCCCCGGTCGCACGTCCCTACAAGTCTGCAGTCAGCGGAATATGTTTTCATCCGTCACGATGCCCACCGGGACCCCTTGAAACCTCCATACGACGGTCCATTCCGTGTCCAGGAGGCTGGAGACAAGTACTTTGTTGTGGACATGGGCGGGAAGCTGGAACACATTTCCATAGACCGCCTTAAACCGGCTCATGTGGACTTGGGCAAACCTGTTGGACTGGCCCAGCCCCCACGGCGGGGACGACCCCCTACCCTGCCCTGTCTTCCGAGTAAGGCCCACGAGACCCCCTTGCCACCTATCCTGTGCCCGAGTGGCCGTAGGGCCCTTAAGGTTTTCCCTACAGCGGCGCCGGCCGCTACAGGGGTCAGGCGGAGCCGTTATGGCAGAGTTCTCCGCCCTCCTGTTCATTGACTTCTTTTGTTATGATGAATTCTGGGGGGACGTATGTAGTGGGTGCTATGGACATAATTCACCATTAGATTGTTTTGATGTATTGATGGGGCACTGTCACTTTAATGAGGTTGGTTTTGGGGGTTGGGCTTAGAGAAGACGCACTGGTGGAATGTCATTGATAAAATGTTTGGTGACGAGGAGCTGTCAGAGTTTAGCACGGCATAGATCTGACAGCTGTCACTTGTGCCAAAAGGATAATAAATGACACACTACTTGGTGTTGTCGCAAGATAGAAATTGTGCGTCTCTCCTTTCCGACGATTTCTACACTATAAAAATACTAAATATAAATAAATAAAATAATAATAAATATACTAAACTTTTTTTCAGAAGTTATATTCTAATATTGTTCTATTATAGTCAGAAAACATTATTATCTATGGGTTTCACATTTAGTATATTATGATTGAACAACCTCATTTTCATCTTAAAAATAAGGGACATGGGCGGTCAGGTGGCATAGCGAGATTGCGCTCGTCACCAACGCAGGAGATGCTGGGTTCGAGCCCAGCTCTCGCCGTTGCTACCAGCTTGGCTGGTCGTTCATACTAATACAATTGGCAGTATTAGGGGGCAGGGACGCGGGAAGTAGGGGTGCGGCGGGGGCTGCAGCACCCCCTGCTGGCGGGGAGTGTAACTGCAACTGCAAGGTTGTTTTGGCTTTTATTCCCTTGTAACCGAGGCTACTCAATGTCACAGAGCGGAGCGGCACTGCAGATTTACACTACTCTTGGAATTCATTGCCAGATCCTCATAGGGGTGCTGTCTCGATAATGCAGTGTTACTAACAGCGTGTAGCCGACGCATGAACCGGTTGGGATTCGAATAGACGCGGCCTGGAAGCGCCAACGCTTAACTGGAAATCCGTTGGTAAAAAAATAGACGCAGCCTGGAATAGTTTTGGGACGCTGAATTTGCAGTAAAGGAATATATATGCGGTTTCCCTGGCGTGAACAAGCCAGCAGAACTATCCGAGCCCCCGGGAGGGTGGTCGAAGACCTTTTGCATGTCGGCGATCATGTATGCGGGGAACAAATTGCAGAGGGAGGGCGCAACAGGCTGTGATGTGTGCATCAAAACGGTTACATTGTTTGAGAGAGCGTGGAGTTGGGCCGTGGTCTCCTCTAGTGAACGAGAGTGTTGGTTTACCAGAGTGGTAAACCTATGACGTTATTATTATATCACTTATCTCAGCACCCCCTCATAACACGTTTCAGACCCTGTTGAACTATCGCTCTAGCCTCTGACTCAATAGTATCCATCTGCAGAACGTCAGCCTCAACAATCTCAGGCCCCACCCACGCTGAATGTGATTTGACCAAAGCAGAGTATACACACAGACAGTGGAGCTGTTTGCAGATAACGAGCATTTTGACGTGTTGCGTGGTGGCGATGTCTCGCAGACAATACAACTACAAGTATAATTATATAATATATATATTTTATAAAAAAAATAAAAATAAAAAGTATATATAAACAATTTTTTTTTATCAAAAACGATCTATATCTCAGCACCCCCAGTTCCCGCGGACTTCCCACGTCCCTGTGGGAAGCTGGTGGGTGGGAATCTGGCGCTGTGGACAGCGACGCCTACAGGTCAGGTCTCGGCGCTTGCTCAGCCGGGGCAGGACTTGGTGGAGATAGCGTGCCCTCCCACGTGTTACACTTCACCAATGATAAATCTGTCCTTACTAAACTATTTCAGTATCTACTTGACGAACATGTTGTACCTCGGTCATGGAAATTGTCTACAATCATCCATGTACCTAAAAAGGCTGCAGCCTCCTTTGATTTCAGGCCAGTTGCTCTGACCAGTATTCTGAGCAAGTGTATGGAGCGCAGTGGCGTCGCGTGGGTAAAATAACAGGGGATGCCAAAAAATAATAATTCAAAAAAATGTATTCAATATTTTTATTAATATTTTTCTTTCTTTTTTTTCTTTTTTTTTCTATTTAAGTCAAGCAGTCACCATGTACACTACAGAAGGGGTTGGCAATAGGCGGCCCGCGGGCCGAAATTGGCCCGCCAGCAATAATATATGGCCCCTCAGATTATTAAAAGAAAATTAAAAAATTTAAATAAAGTTTTGTTTTAATTATATAGCTATAATGTCCAAATAGAGAAACGACCACCACCTAAATAATGCTTATTATTAGGGCTGTCAGTTTATCGCATTAATTCGATTAATTAATTACACAGCAAATTATCGCGTTACGAAAATTAACTCAAAATTAATTACAAAAAAATACGTTTTTTTCTTTTTTTTACCTTTTTTTTAATCTCATTCATTCCATAAGAACGTAGAATATACATTTACAGACTTTTTTTTTATATGGTCCATTTGCATGTTCTTGGTATCTGATTCTAGGGACATCTATGGATCTCAGGGAATGTATTCCCAGTGTCAGAAATACTGTGTCTGTTACTAGGCTTGAGTAAATTGTAATGAACCAAATGAGAATATCAATTAAATAAAAATGTTTATCTTTGACTGTGAATAACACTGCTCAAATTGACCAGACCTGAAAAATCTAAGCAAATTAATAGATGGAAGATGATTAAACAGAAGGTTTTGTAGATACAGTACTGAATTCTGCCATCCGGACACATGTAATTTGAAATATGATTATAGAATATAGAATATCAGGCTTAAAATGGTTATGCGATTAAAATGCGATTAATTAGATTAATTAATTACAAATCCTGTAATTAATTAGATTAATTTTTTTAATCACCTGACAGCACTACTTATTATACTTTGTTTTATCCATGTTGAGAGAGTGAATAACAGGTAGGCAGCGAGGTGCAATGTAGCGCTTGCTCACCAGCGCCTGGTGCTGAAATAACAAACAAGCAGTGTGGTGTGAAATTAAAACACCAGTTCAGTAAGTCATTCAAACTTCATCTTTACTTATATATGACTGACGGCACCACACATGTGAACAGTAACAATGCAATTAAACTGAAGTCAAATCAGAGCAAAAAAAGCTGAATCTGCTTCAAGAAGATGCGCTATAAGGAATTACAAGAGACATTTATTAACTAAATAAAACATACAATTAGGCTTTTAACCCTCTAAAGCCGGGCGCAACACTAGACATGTTTTGTAAAACATTGAATATCTTTGGATTTGTTTGTGATAAAGACTGGCTTTATTGTATCGGAATCGATTGTCATCTAAAAATGTTGTGCATCTCTCAGAGAATGTGCGGATGTAAAGCATAGAATCTTGAAATATCTAGATTGGTTGTTTTCCCTGGACTGCATCTAATCCGCTATCCATTTATCACATATCTATGTCTGTCACTATAGCCAATGGAAATGCTAGAAATGGTCACGTGGACTGGGAGAACCAATGGAAAATTCATATTGTTTCTCAATAGTCCAGTGCGCTCCACAGAAAGGGCTGTCAGATAGACGCATTGGTTGCACGTAATGTAAGATAGCCGATAAGAGAGAGGCGCTTGTCTCTGGTTTTATAATAAAATGGCAAACAGACAAAGGTATAATGTTCAGTGCAAATGTGTATGTCGTTTACAGTTTATTATGCCACCTATGCAGCTCGTTTATTTTGTCCATTCTCTGCCTCTGCCACAAATGTATGTCTTAGTTATAAGGTGGTCTGTCACAGAGTTAAAATGTTTTCACTATCAATATATTAAATTAGCCATTGTTTTTGTTGTCCGGCCCCCCATACAATGGCTTGGAAAAAAATTGGCCCTTGGCCAAACCTAATTGCCTACCCCTGCACTACAGTATGGCTCAGCAGCCAGTCAAACTTTATTTGTTATTTATTTAACAGATTGCAGAATGGGTACAATACAGTACGGCTCAATACACACAATTTTATAAGGGGATGCAGACCAGAGAAAGACGTTTGTCTTGTTTACATCAGGGTCCCCCATTTTCAATTCATAGTGACATTTATGACATACAAGACATCAAGACATTTATGGCATAGGGACATACACAACATACATGACATTTATGGCATAGGGAGTGGGACATACATGACATACAGGGGGGATCCTGATGGGGGACCCTGATGTAAACAAGACGAAAGTCTTTCTCACGGTCTGCATCCCCTTAACAATTGTATGTATTGAGCTGTACTGTACTGTACCCATTCTGCAATCTGTTAATAAACTTTTCAATCAATCAATCAATCAAGTATTTAGTACTGTTACATTTGTGACATATACGATATTCAAATATACAGTACTGTTACCCATAGATCCTGACAGAGTATATACATATGATGGGGAGGGGACTGTAGAATTGTTTGTTTTCATATTTAAGCCAAATAATATATATAATATATTTCTCCCTCCCTCGCTCTCTCTCTCCCTCTCTTTCTGAATATTACACACACACAACACAAATATATACACACACACACAGTGGCTGCCTGCAGGAGGGTCTGGTTTGATTATGAATCAGAGAGAGAGAGAGAGAGAGAGAGAGAGAGAGAGAGAGAGAGAGAGAGAGAGAGAGAGAGAGAGAGAGAGAGAGAGAGAGATATGGCCTGATATCGCCGTCGGAGCGTTTCTCAGCGTCTTGCAAGATATTGCTGACATGGCAGAACATACATGTATACAGTAGCCTGTGGCAGTACAGTATGACTCGGCGAGTCGGCGCCGCCGATAACACAGTATGATATGACACGGCAGAATATACAGTATGGCTCCACACACACACACACACACACACACACGCACACACAGCGGCATCACTTATGAAAAGTTATTAGGTTATTAGGTACTCACAGACAGTCACCATTGTTGCAGCTGACGCTGCGGCTGCAAAGTAAAGTCAAGCAACGTCCACAATCACAAAGTTATCCAAGTCCTGTGGGTATTCTCCTAAACTCTTCTGCAGCTGAGCGAATTTCAGGTCTCCTCAATGAATTAATCCGAGAGAGGAATCCGGATTTCAATCAATCAAACAATGCTGTTTGTTTAGACATTAAGACTCGCATAACGTTAGCTAGCTATCTCCGGGGTTCCCTCGTATTGTTTGTTGTTTTGATTCAAACATGGCCGCGAGGCATGTATATTTTCCCCAACACAGTTTCACTGAGGCGATGACGTCGTCACGTTTAGCTTTTAATGTGATTTGATTGGTCCATCGGTGGAAACGTTCTGGACCTGCCCCGCCTCCAGGGCGGCAATTGGGCAGAGGCTAGGCTGCTTAGTTTGCTGACAGCCCCATTTTAAGGTGTGGGCAGGGCTTTAGTAAGCTTGAATCTTATTGGCTAGTATTGGTTTTGGACTCCACATACATGAATCACATGCTGGAAGCTGGAGAAAGACACCCCTCCCCTCTGCCTCAGCTCTCCTCTGCTGCAGTGAGCACAGTGAGTCTGACAGTGTGTTAGAGAGAGTGAGAAGGAGAAGAGGGAGACATTTAAAAAAAAAATTATAACACAGATGAAAAATAATGATTTTTTATTATTATTGTAAACTATATATAATAAAAAATATATATAAATTTTTTTCATATTTCATATTAATCATATTAATTCATATTTTCATAATGGGGAGGCCTGGCTTCCGTTGGCTTCCATGAGGATTTGCCACTGATGGAGCGGGTTATAGTCAACCACCTGACAGCAGCCATAGGCAACTGTCTGGACCCACTCCAGTTTGCTTATAAACGTGGACGGGGCACTGGAGATGCAACACTTACATTAGTCAATTCAATTACTAAACATCTACAGCTGTCTAAAAGCTATGCAAGAGTTTTGTGTATAGATTTTAGCCCAGCATTTAATACAATGACAAGTTTCAAGTTTCTCAAGTTTCTTTAATAGTTGTCATACAGAAGTACAGAATACTTTTATACAAAATGCTTCTTACTGTTTCGCTCCAGAGACTGTGTTAGACAAGATAAGTAGTATAGCATGTAAAATAGAAGTAAAAATAGAGGTCACAGTGTTCAGTATAGACATATGTACAATGTTCAATGCAGAATAGAAGTAACTGAGTTACCATACAATATACAATATACTATGCAATGTACTAATATACAATATATAGTGCAGAGCAGAAATGGGATGAGGTACAATTTAGGTACAATTTACAGTAAGGTGTACGAGTTGTATCTTACTGCAAAGGCTCCTGGATATTGGTACTAATGGTGGACTTATATTGTGGATCAAAGACTTTCTCACTGATCGACCTCAGAAAGTCTCTGTTAATGGCACCTTGTCAGAGCAGACCGTTCTAAACACCTCAAGGTTGTGTTTTATCACGGATATTGTTTTCTATTTATACCAATGAGATGCAACTCAGAGATTCTACATTCCAGTTGTACAAATATGCTGATGATATGGCATTGATCGGGCTACTGCCGCTGCGGGAGGGTGACATCAAGAGTGAAGAGTCATATTGTAGGCATATTGGTGAGCTGATCGACTGGTGTACAGAGTAGACAGCACACTGGTCATAAATACTAAACCAAAGAGCTGACTATCAGCTGCAACAGTAGCCTGCTCCATACAAGCCAACCAGTTACAATAAACAGTCAGTCTGTAAAAGTGGTGGAACATTTTAAGTATTTAGGTACTTTCCTGGATGACACCATGAGCTTTGTAGCTAACACAGAGTACATCTTCAAGAAAGCTATGCAACGCTTGTATCTTCTATAAGAAAGTTGAACAGTTTTGCTGTAAGTAGGGATATTCTAGAGCTGGTATACAAAAGTCTTGTTGTTGATTGATTGATTGATTGATTGATTGATTGATTGATTGATTGATTGATTGATTGATTGATTGATTGATTGATTGATTGATTGAAAACTTTATTAACAGATTGCAGAATGGGTACAGTACAGTACAGCTCAATGCATACAATTGTTAAGGGGATGCAGACCAGAGAAAGACTTTTGTCTTGTTCAATTCATCATAACATATATGACACACACGACATACAGATAGACAGTACTGCTACATCTATACATTTATTACATACCAGATTTGCAAATACAGTACTGTTTGTGATACAAAAAGGGTCCAGAAAAGAGTGTATATACATTTGACGTAGAAACTGTACATTGGAGGAGTTGTAAGTGTTATAACGTTTGATCTCAACCTGGTATGGAAACCTTGGGGCCAAGAATAAGAACAAATAGGCAAGGATTGTTAACATGGCCAGTAAAGTTATAGGAAAACCACAAAGACAATTGCCTGAGTTATATGTACTCCTGAATGACAAGGCTCAGCTAATATTGTTGGATCCTTTGCATCCCCTTCATGGTGAGTTTGACAAGCTTCCATCTGGAAGGCACTATAGAGTTCCTCTAGCCCCAAAAAACATATTTAAGAAGTCTTTCATCCCACTTGCCATTGCCCTGATGAATTCTTAGATTTAAATGTTAACCATGTTAGGTACCTGAAGCTCTGTCCCTGTTTTGTTGTTGTTGTTTCTCTTTTTGCCTATACAGTATTGTGCTGTTTTGGGTTTTTTTTGTGCCTGTGTGGTATTTGTATTGTGTTGTCTTGTGGATTGCAACCATGGTGAAGCCAAAGACAAATTTCCATGAAAGTGGACAAATAAAAATAGCTATCTATCATTATATCTATCTAGTTCCATATTGGAACATTCTAAACGTCTAATATTTCAATGGTAATCAATATGAATTATGATCATGATTGATAATCTCGGGGTGATGGCCAAGGTTGCAGTAACTGTTCCCCACATTGGTTACATTGAGGTCATGGATCACCATGTCATGTTCTATAGTTCATTGCTGGGTTAAGTATACTTCTATTCTATTCACATTATGCTTACTATGTATCTATTCTATATATTACTACATATATTCGTATTACATGTATCTATTGGTCCTATGTCCACCCACCACAAACACGCAAACTGTCTAACGCCTGTCCCGTCTCCCTGTCTCTCTGTGAGTGGATGTCTTGTGGTGATTATGGCCAAGGTGGTGGATGTCTTGTGGTGATGGCCAAGAGGATGCAATCCTCTCTACGTCGCCCCCATACTTCAAATGGATCAGAACGGAACACATACTCATGTGCAAACGGAATATGACTGATTTTTTTTTTTAGCTCAGAGCCTTGACATTTAGCCTTTATCCTATTTTCATAGCGCTCGTTTCCCTATATGCTTTTTCTTTTGTTGTTGTTGTTCTTAGCTCTATTCTATTTAAATCTTTCAAAAATGTTCTTATGTACCAGTTGCTATTCCATGTACATATTAGTGTTTTATTACACTTATATGTACATACATGGCAACATATTCTGCCTGTTTTATTCTCCCTGCATCGATCATCAGCAACACTACTATCACCGACATCTAAGTGGTGCTTTTTCCTATTATTGCTAAGTTTTTAGTGAGTTTTTCCTTACCTTCGCTGGGGTATGTTGCATTTATTTATTTTACATTTATTTTGTATTTCATGGTGGGTTTTTTGTTCTTGATTTATTGTGATGTTTCTTCTTGACTTGTTGCCCATGGGGACATTAACTTGTGATTTGGGGCTTTAAAAATCTATTTGATTTGATTACACATCTCTAAAGAAATAATATGATCACGTTATCCAAATTAAAGGGGGCACTTCACCAAAAAACAATGCTGATTTATTTTGCACATAATCTCACACACATCCATAAAATCTAAACAGTTTTGCACATTAATTTAGTTTGACCATTATTGAGAGTATATACGAGTTTGAATATGGCCCCCAATGACGTCGTCTCTGCCACTTTATGAATATCACAAAAGAATATCAACAATTATAAAAAAGGGAAGAAGGATCAAGCATGAAGATAAGTATCTCAGAGGCAATATTTTAATGTATTTATAATAAAACACAAGATAGTTGTGCTGATAATGATAAGGATATTATGCACTCACTCACATTGCCAAAAGAAAGTATTTACTATAGAATTACAGAATGACTGCCCCATAATGGCCCCCAAACAGCATTGCCAACTCAACAGACCCTCGTTAAATTAAACCTCGTGATTAAACCACTCATGGTCGTTATATATAGATCACGGGAACGATTGTATAGAAAAAGTCCTCATTCAGTCCACGAGTGGTGCTTGTTTGGAGTTGATGTATCCAGTAAAGTACTGCGGTCAATTGGCGCACTCGAAAAACAGGAGCGGCTGGTTTGACCATGCACGCAAAAGTGAAAGACGGCTCACTTGACGCAGTAGAAAAGTTCTCGTTGGAGGAGACGTACGTCTTTCTACTTTCCGTCTTTGTGGGAGAACTCTATGCCTGTATAACGGAAAGAGCCACCGGATGTTTTGCTTTATTAAAATGCAACAGGGCTGTTGTCGTCACCTGTGCGTAAACTGCATGCGTATTGGCACTGGCGCCCTGCTATGCGGGTCTCTAAAACGCTCTACGTCTCGACTGCATAAACCAGTCCACTGGTTTTCACTTATATTTTGATGGCTTTACTATACCGTTGCGTGCAGTGGTAAAGTTACATTGCATACATGTTGCATCTGAAATCACCTCAGTTAATCTAGAAAGAGTGGACAACCATGTCGCCTATGTTGGAGGCTCGTCTGATCATATCTGGGGATTTGGAAATGGTACCCAAAGATGGAAAAGAGACGTGCGTGTAGGAATGGGAAGCATTAAGAGATGTGTGGTGTGTGTGGAACATGCAACAACTTGACAGTCCACCTAATTGAATGCGCATTTCTGGATGAAAACACACGACCCGTTTTCTAATAAACTGGCAACATGTTAATAGACTATTTCAGCGCAAGCGCACGCACTCTCTAGTCACCTGTCTGGCTGACTGACACGCGGAGACGCTGGCGTCGCCCAGCCTGTCACCTCTTGTCAAACCTGTCAAATCTATCACCTCCTAACCATTTATTGCTCTATTTATCTCACCCGGCACCGCCATAAATCACCCATCAACGTAATCGTGGACAGCTTAATGTGTCTGAAATGCCCGTTAGAACTATTTAATTAAAGCGCATTTTACGCGTGTTAGTTTAAGCATAAGGATGTCTTCGTGTCTTGACTCCTCCACGGGAAGCCGCGGATTGAGCTCAATACACATCACACTCACACAGTAGGTCCTATCGACCTCTTTATGTATGTGTATTACTGTACATAATAATAATAATACAACAATACATCTGATTACAGTAGTACTCATTTATATATTGTATATCCAGTTTAATCACCTGTATTGTATATTACTATTGCACTTTATATAATACATTTGCACTCTTTGGATGTCACATTTTGTTGTATTATATTATGTGCTGTATGATGACAATACATTTCAATCGAATCGAATGTAAGTCAGTATAGTCGATTGAAATCTTTTGAAATTGTATTTTGTCAACCGATGACAAATTCCCAACACGTCCTCGTATAACAGGCTATTTAAAAATGTCATCTTAAACGTGATGCGACATAGCGCTGGAGATAATTCAGCATGTTCAGTGAATACCATTATGGTGCATTATTAATATAAAAAGTATAGTTATAATTACACCGATTAAACGGACGAATAGCTCACGTCACGTGAGGCCATTTCTGCGTGACGGTTTCGATGGGACCTCTAAGCAGCCACGTAAAATCACGCCCAATATGACAGTCTATTGTCTGTGCGGTTATTAAGCCATAAACAGCTAATAAATCGCTAAAGCCACGGGATCTTTTGGATTAAGCGCCAGAGGTTGATTTTTAATTGGTCTTTATTCCTTCTCGAGTAGGTGTCGAGGGCTCCAGGTTTCAGAATGGAGCTGCTCGATATCTAATTAGGGGGGATTATCCTCACCTGCATCTGCCTCCATTGTGTGCCGCGCCTCGCCCAGTGGCCGGGCCATTGTTCCGCCGCCTGAGTGGAATGGTGTTTTAAGGGATTTGAGTGGATTACAGGGGATTTGACAAGTGTAAGCGATTTGATTTGAAACCATATGTAAAATATGAATATGGTTTCAAATCAAATCGCTTACACTTGTCAAATCCCCTGTAATCCACTCAAATCCCTTAAACCCCCATTAGCCTATGAGTTAACTTCTCTCCTATCAATTCAGATCCACTTGAATATGAAATGATAGAAACTATGCTGACGATGGCGGTTGATGACACACCGTGACATAGGCTATATGATTGTAAATCAGCAAAGTATATTTTTTTATATTTAAAAAATACGGGCCTGATTATGTAGTGATTAGTTCAGATTTCATATGGGCCTAATGAAGGATAAAACATGTGGAATAGCGTGTATCTGTGGTTACAAGGTCGCACACGTGATGGTGTCAAATTCGGCCTTCCGAGACATTATCTCTACTTGATGGTTACAAGGAGTGATAGCCTAATATTCTGTTTGTTTCGTTTGGTAATGCTATATCTGAGGCGTGGTTTTGAGACACCTTGCTTAATCTATTCCAAGGCATGGAGAACCTATTTGCTTTGGGCCTATACCTTTATGGTCAAACGGCTGCACCACCATCATTTACAACATGATAACCCCCAAAGGACAGCCTATAGGCAATGTATAGATAACAAATACACATATATATATATATACATATATATATATATTATTTATCAATCAATCATTTGTCTTGCATCACTCTTGTAAATTCCAGACATTTTCACACCGAGTCGTTTCCCAGGGAAACATCTATTATCCTATTATCACAGCGATGCCAACGTCGCCAGCGTGTGAGTCAGTATTTACATGTCTATATCGCCAGCCGCTGAAAGGCTTTATGGCCTTGTAGTCACCAGGCATTCCTTAGGATGCTGGTGTTATTTCCCAATGAACACTAACGTGGGCCAAAGCGACATGTCACACGGTGCCCGCCTGCTAGAACATCTCTCAAATGTATATTCTGAAGTGTGTTGTTTATACCCCACACGGATGATATTATAGATTAACCTGAGTTTGAGGGATGTAGCCCTCAAAAAACGTGAACTCTTTATTTGGGACATTCTGGTTTTAGATTAGATTAAAATGTATTTATCATACAGCACATCGATTTGGCATCCAACCAGAGTGCAAATGTAACAGTAATGTGCAATAGTAATATACAATGTATAGGTGATTAAAATATATACAAATGGATATATAGACATTTGTAGTGAATAGTGCTGTTCAGAGTTATTATGTACAGGTATCATGTGTCAGGCTATACTGGTCATCCCATTTCTCTACATTGTAAGGAATTCCAGCACAGACGTGGACATGGTTGTAGTATAGGCTAGTATAGTAGTATTAATATCTACGCATAATGATGATGATGCTAATAATAATAATAATAATAATAATAATAATAATAATAATAATAATAATAATAATAATAATAATAATAATAATAATAATAATAATAATAATAATAATAATAATAATAATAATAATAATAATAATAATAATAATAATAATAATAATAATAATATTCACATAATATATTTTAGTCATTTGGATTAATTCCAGTTCGTGGGAAAAGTGTAAAGGGAAAAGTGTAAAGCCTGGGAACAGCAGGTGAATGAATGAGGGGCTATTTAACAGTGTCTGCGTCGATTCTTTGAAGTGCAGTTATGCACCGACGTCTCCCATTCGTCTATAGAGACACGGCAATCAATGCCCTCGTTGGCGCATTTTCACAGTGAAACGTTACCAGCGGGACAAATCTGAGACAACGACAGTATAAAAATGTCATCAGTCCACCGTCTCTCCACCGGTTCAGTAGCCTTCTTCACTCTTCGGATATTACAACGTGGAAGCCTTCATTTGGAATAGAATTCGACACACCGGTGCCATGGGACCTTATCATCTCCTGACGACATGGGCGCTGCTGTTCACATGCTGTTCGTTTACATCGGCTTGGTATGTCACTTGGCTGGCTCTCGTCCATATCGCGTAAAATGTCAAAATATAGGATTATAGGCGAATTCGGAGTTAAATGTGCTTGATTTAACACGCTCTTGTCTCGTGTTTCCTCTCTATAGGTCGGTGAATAACTTCCTCATGACCGGACCAAAGGTAAGATGATGTTCATGGTAGCCTAGCCTAGGAAACCCAATGATATTAATATGTGTATGCAGCGTGTTGTAAATGCAAATCCTGTTGAATAACAGTGTAATTTATTTTCTCTCCGAAGGCCTTTCTGACCTACACCAGCAGCGTTCAAGTGGGCGCACAGAGTGGCATGCAGGAGTGTAAACACCAGTTCGCCTGGGACAGGTGGAACTGCCCGGAGAGCACGCTCAAGTTATCCACCCACAGCGGGCTCCGCAGCGGTGAGAATATATAACATTATATAATAATATCCTACGAATGTCAAAACGTGCCGAACATATGATCTAAACCCGTATATTACACCATTACGCACAGCTTGCAAACCTTTTACGCACACAAATCTATCTTAGAGAGTCTAATAATAAGTAGACCAACTATTTAGTGTAAAACGTGACGTCTGTGAAACAAATGTGGGTTGTTTTCTTCGAAATTAATTTCCTAAATGTTTGTTTTCTTCTTCTAATTTTAGCCACGAGGGAGACGTCTTTCGTCCACGCCATCAGCGCAGCGGGGGTGATGTACACACTAACCAAGAACTGCAGTATGGGAGACTTCGAGAACTGCGGCTGTGATGACTCCAAAATTGGACAGACGGGTACGTGGTTATGGAATTTACCAATAGAGCTCGTCCCTAATTGGGGAAACGGTGTATCAGATGCAAAGTTTTACGCACAGACCTATAATACGCCTAATGAAAACCCATTATACGCACGAACCATTGTCTATAATATAAATGCACACGTGGATACGTGTGGGCCTATACTGTTTATAATGAACGTTCCAATCCAAACCATAACTGAGATGTCATGACTCCGTATAGGTGGCAAGGGCTGGATCTGGGGCGGCTGTAGTGACAACATCGCGTTTGGAGAGAAGATCTCCAAGCAGTTTGTGGACGCGTTGGAAAATGGCCACGACTCACGTGCAGCTGTCAACCTGCACAACAACGAGGCAGGCAGACTGGTGAGATATAATTATTAACCTTGACATTAAAGCAACGCAAGTGTATTACAGCTTTGGTTAGAATAAGATTCACACTTGAGGCGTGCGAGGACAACTTAATATCGGTTGAGAGAACTAACTCTTCTCAATCCCCCTGACAGGCGATCAAAGCGACCATGAGGAAGGCGTGCAAGTGTCACGGTGTGTCCGGGAGCTGCAGCATCCAGACCTGCTGGATGCAGGTGTCCGACTTCCGAGACGTGGGCAACTACCTGAAGGCCAAGCACGAGCAGGCCCAGAAGCTGGAGCTGGACAAGAGGCGCATGAGGGCCGGGAACAGCGCGGACAATCGAGGTGCCATCGCGGACGCTCTGAGCAGCATCCCGCGGACGGCGCTCATCTATCTGGAGGACTCCCCGAACTACTGCGTCAAGAACCACAGCATGGGCTTCCACGGCACCGAGGGCCGCGAGTGTCTCCAGGGAGGCAAGAATGCGTCTAATTGGGAGGGCCGGAGCTGCCGGAGGCTGTGCCACAAATGCGGCTTGAAGGTGGAGGAGAGGCGCATCGAGGTGGTCAGCAGCTGCAACTGCAAATTCCACTGGTGCTGCACGGTGAAGTGTCAGCGGTGCACGCAGGTCGTGACCAAGTACTACTGCGCGCGCAAGGGGAAGGGACGAAGGCCGCAGAATAAAACGAAGCGAAGGCACCGTGGACGCCGACAGTAACTGCCACTTGGCGGCCTGTGCGTAAAGACAATAATGCTATTTATAATTGCAGCAATGTGAATGTCTCTCTATGTAATCCCTGATTCAGGAATTATGCTTCTGTTTTTACCGAAATGACTATTGGCCTCTCGATGCTACATCAACTGAGTTTTTCAGTGCACTTTATGCAACGAGATTGAATTAGCATCCTCTCTAAAAAGTCACACCGTTTTATTCCTATATATACAGTACGCACACAATTCTCCATGATGCACGCTTTTTTGTTGAGCTTGTTTTTCTCTTATTGTCTGAAGATTGTCTAATATTTGATGTTAAATGTATTTTTGCTACATAATAAATAATCTTAATTATATGAACGCCTCGCTTCATGGTCTGATTTGACAAAAAGTGTGGATTGGCTGCAGGAGCTTTGAAATTGTGATCCGGTCATTTGTATATTGGTGCCGCGGTGCCGCGGTTCCCCGCCTCAGCGGGATCTCTGGATTAAGTCATTAAGAGACGCGGTGGTGTCATGTAGCCCGAGGGTGGAAAACAAACTGTCCCTAATGCCCCCCTTTGAAGTGCGCAAAGGCGTTTCCTAAACTCATCTGCCCAATGAGCTCCATCGGAGCTTGGAAAACAAAGAACAGGAGGAGGATTTGTTCGTCGTTCGGATAAAGGAGAAAGTTGTAGTATCACACAATCACACACTAGATCTCTTCCTTGCGGTAACGTTTTAAGGCTCAAACATGGGTTATTATTCGTTATTCTTTCTGCTGACACTGCTATCTGCTATTAACTTCAATGGTTTTACGGGGCATGCGTGGTAAGACTTTATTCTTAACATTTCATCCGTATGGATTTTGATAACTCTGTGGGCTAATTAATCATATATTCCCTTCTTCAACTCCTCAGGGTGGTAAACAACTTACTTATGACCGGACCCAAGGTAAACAATGAAATGATTATTCACCTTTTCCCCCTCTGTTGGCGTATTACTTTATGCATTGCTTTTATTCTGTCAAATATGCTAATTGTATGCCTATGTTCATTGTATGATATTGAAGCACTTTGAGCTGCATGTATGAAAGGTGCTATATAAATATAGTTATTATTATTATTATTATTATTATTATTATTATTATTATTATTATTATTATTATTATTATTATTATTATTATTATTATTATTATTATTATTATTATTATTATTATTATTATTACATTTCAAGTTTCAAGTTTCTTTAATAGTTGTCATACAGAAGTACAGAATACTTTTATACAAAATGCTTCTTACTGTTTCGCTCCAGAGACTGTGCAAGACAAGATAAGTATGAAATAAAATAGTATAGCATGTAAAATAGAAGTAAAAATAGAGGTCAGTGTTCAATACATACATAGGAACGACCACACAAACGTTTGAGTCATTTAATAATCCTACAGGGAATCGTATTTTAATAATAATTATGTCAAAGGCTAATTTTGTCCACTATATCTCCACGAACAGGCCTATCTGACCTACGCGAGCAGCGTGCAGGTGGGCGCGCAGGGCGGCATGGCGGAGTGCAAACACCAGTTCGCTTGGGAGAGATGGAACTGTCCGGACAGCGCGATCCAACTGAAAGAACTAAGAAGCGGTAGGCCTACACACATCTTTTGATTGATTGATTGATTGATTGATTGATTGATTGATTGATTGATTGATTGATTGATTGATTGATTGATTGATTGACAGATTGATGAATGGGTATAATACAGTATACGGCTCAAATGACCAGAGAAACACTTTCGTCTTGTTTACATCAGGGTCCCCCATTTTCAATTCATAATGAATGACTATCCGTTCTGTTAGACTCAATTATGATTAAATACACGTATACTTTCTATTCCATAACTTGAAACTATTCGACGCTTACAATTGATATAATTTGATCATGCGTGAAATTTGCTCTCCATGCATAAAAATGGTTTGGCTCAGTGCGTAAACAATACTTGACTCTCCATCCACAGCCACGAGAGAGACCTCGTTCGTCCACGCCATCAGCGCAGCAGGTGTCATGTATACTCTCACCAGGAACTGTAGCCTCGGGGACCTGGACAACTGCGGCTGCGACGTCTCCAAGAACGGGAAAATCGGTGAGAACAGAGACGTCTTGATGTTGATGCTGCTATATAGTTCATCCTGCATGGTTTCCGTGGAATATGGTTTACCTCTGCATGTTTGAAGCGCACGTGTTGTTGACAACCCGTGTGTCTGTGTGTAGGAGGACGTGGCTGGCTGTGGGGCGGCTGCAGTGATAACTTTGAATTCGGGGAGAGTATTTCCAAAGAGTATGTCGATGCTTTGGAGACCGGACAGGACTCCCGAGCTGCCGTCAACCTACACAACAACGAGGCGGGACGACTGGTGAGTGCATGCATTTGCTCATTAAGAATTACAATATGGTATTTCCATAACCTATAAATCCAAACAACATTTGTGAAGCCAGAAACTATAAGACTGTGATGCAGTGGCATCGTTTCAGTAAAAGCCAGGCAAGGAGGGAGGGTGTGATGTCATAGGAGCTGCTCCATTGACAATGAATGGGAGGCTGATTCTGTGGACCCACCCATGGCACAGTATTATGTTTGTTTTCTTGTTATACTCAAAATAAGCTTTATTCTATAGTTGCGTTCTCAGATCAGAAACAATTCCCCATACATTCAGAACATTCCTCTGTTAATTTAGTTAGGTAATTTAAATGAACTTGTATTGTGTATATATTTACTTTGACCTATGACACTGGTTGCACTGTGTCATAGGGCTTGGGACGCTGACTCAGATTTCTGGGGGCCTAGAGTCAGCGTTCTTATATGCCATCTGTCCCAATTATTTTGTCTATGTAGCAGCTCTATACTTGATGACATCACATATTTGAGTTGTAGCACACTTAATTCTTTCGATTGAGTTGTTCATGTTCCCTAACAGTTTGGACTGTCTTACCATAATAGGAATAACATGTAGGAATTCTTAAAATGGATGAGTTCCCCTTTAAAGCATGCAAGCCAATATTATGCATAGGTAATTTTCATTCATTCAACTGTATACATAATTCATGTTATACGCAACAAATTTGTGTCCACTTTCTAGTTATTGTCCATGTTGATTGAAATTGATTGATTGAACATTTTATTAACAGATTGCAGAATGGGTACAATACAGTACGGCTCAATACACACAATTGTTAAGGGGATGCAGACCTGAGAAAGACTTTCGTCTTGTTTACATCAGGGTCCCCCATTTTCATTGGAGGGCTCTGGAGGACCCCATTGTATCATACTAATGGACCCTAAAACCCAAATCTTGTTGTGTGTCCCGGGCAGGCTGTGAAGGCCACAATGAAGCGCGTCTGCAGGTGCCACGGCATGTCCGAGAGCTGCACCGTCCAAACCTGCTGGATGCAGCTCTCCGATTTCAGGGACATCGGCAACTACCTGAAGGTCAAGCACCACCAGGCCCAGAAATTCGAGCTGGAGAAGAGGCGGATGAGGGCGGGGAACAGCGCCGACATCCGAGGCGCCCTGGCGGATGCCTTCAGCACCATCCCGCGGGCGGCGCTCCTCTATCTGGAGGACTCTCCGGACTACTGCCGGAGGAACACCAGCCTGGGGCTGTACGGTACCGAGGGCCGGGAGTGCCTGCAGCACAGAGACGGGCTGACGCAGTGGGAGAGGCGGAGCTGCCGCCGGCTGTGCGGCGACTGTGGCCTGAGGGTGGAGGAGCGACGCATGGAGGTCGTCAGCAGCTGTAACTGTAAATTCCACTGGTGCTGCAGGGTGAAGTGCGAGGATTGTTCTCAGGTTGTGGTCAAACATCTGTGCACCAGGAGAGATGGCGCTCATGGACATGGCTACAGGAGGAGACACCGTGGACCTAAATAGCAGAGGTTATTTCCGATATTTTAAACGTATTTAATTACGTTAAGGCATTTTTATTGTCATTTGTATTTAGAAAATATACCCAAATACGGGCGGCTGATTGGCGCAGTGGGCAAGGCGCTCGCCTCTAACGCAGGACACGCTGGGTTCGAGCCCAGCTCTCGGCGTTGCTACCGGCTGGCCGGTCGTTCCTACTAACACAATTGGCAAGTGTTAGAGGGTGGGAAAGCCGGTGGGTGGGGATTTGACGTTGTGGACAGCGTCGGTTTGGTGACGGAAGCAGGAAGTGACGGGGGCAGCGTGAGCCTCCCACGCGTTACTCCTCGCCACTGAGAGTTCGAGCTGCTGCGGCGAAAAGATGCGACAGGCTGCCTCCTCGTGTACCGGAGGGGACACGTGATGCAAGGCTTCTGTCCTCACTACAACCGACCTGTGGGAGGCATAGTCTAGCAACGTTCAAGACCGGGGAGGGAAGAATTTGATACACGAAATTGGGATGGGAGAAAAATAGAAAATGGGGAGAAAAAGTGGATAAAAAATAAAAGAAGAAAATACCCAAATACTTCCTCTCAAAGATATAGTCAAGAAAAAAAATGAAAACAACTTTGTCAAGCCACTGGGATAGCTGTAATATTAAAGGGGCACTTCACCATAACACAATGTTGATTTATTTTCCACATACTCTCACACACATCCAAAAACTCCACATTAATTTAGTTTGACAGTTATTGAGAGTAAATTAGTTTTAATATGGCCACCAGTGATGTCATATGGGACCTTGAATCCTTGTGTTGTGTTAATTACAGCTCAATGAAATGAAATGTTTTTATCTACATTTCATTGAGCTGTAATCAATACAACATATTGATTCAATGTCTGCAATGTCATCACTGTTGGCCAATTTCCAACTAATTTACTCTCAATAACTGTCAAATGTGTGCAAAGCAGTTTAGAGTTTTTGGATGTGGGCGAGATTATGTGCAGAATGAATCAGCATTGTTCTTTGGTGAAGTGCCCCTTTAAGCTGAAGAGAATTTATATTAATTTAGAAAACAAGCAAACAAACTGATCACGTGGTTAAGGCCTGCTTTCAAACCAGCAGGATATCCTACTTACAGAGTTATTCACTGGTCAGACTGATCTCAGACCAGTGGAATAATAATAATAATGTAATAAGACACTTGATAGTTTAAAGTACTCACTGTTCCCAGTTTTCTCATTTGTTAATCTTTTTTTAATGGTAAAAACTGTAAAACAATGGGAGTTTGTTCATCAATGCTCAGAAATCCCTAATCAACATTTTGAGAAATTAGGCAGTCCACCAACTCATACCATGGATTAAACATGAGTCAATATTTATCTGATATTTGCACTTTTTCCATTCTGCTTCCTCACCATGTTTATTTTTGTTGTACTAATGTTGATCACATATTTATGTAGCCTACCATGTACTTGTTTTATATAATAAACTACTGTATATAACTTACTTTTACAATTTGTCCATTTTTCTTTTTAGTTTCATGCATAAATTCAGCATATATAAACCAAATGCACACATTCATTTAGTTTTAATATGTTCACCAGTTATGTCATCGGGGACATTCAATCATCCACCCTAATCCTATAAACCACAATTCACAAGAGATACAGTTTGGCATGTAGTAAAAAGTTGTTTCTATTAGAATACGAATAGGGTTTGGGAATACACTAAAAGGAGATTACATGGAGAACATGGTGTATTTGACACCCAGACAAGGTGTTGATCCAAACTCTACCTGGTAACACTTTGATGTCAAGGAGGCATCGATTGCATTCCGTGAGCAGAGAGAAGGAGGCCTTTGAAGGGGAGTTTTAAGGAAGCATTTCTGGTGGCAGTGAGGTGTTTGGCATGGTAATGTGCTGCTGCAGCTCTGTAACCTACACTCTTGTCACAGCCCAGAGGTCAACCCAACGCATGACAATAAATCAAAGCTGGGGGGATTAGGGGGTGGTTGTGGGGTGGTGGGGGCTGTAGGGCTGACGGTGTGTAACAGGAATGCATTTGTCTCCCTCTGAGTTCAATTATGAGTAGAAAAGGCATCACATTAATATCAACAGAGGGAAAACACTGAGTGACATTAATATCAACACCGTAAGAAACATAATGTAGTTTAGTTTTAGTTTTATTTGTCACATATAAGGTACATGTGTTTACATTATAGTGAAACATTGAATTGCATTAATATCATTGCTAACGGGTCAGACCCTTTAGTTGACTGGTTAGCACTGGCGCCTGTGGTCTGGTTCAATTCCCAGCGGCCCCCTGCACTACACTATGATGGAAAACACTGAGTCACATGAATATCAAAATTCAACACAGTAGGAAACATATGATGGAAAACATTGTATCACATCAATATAAACACAGTAAGAAATGTATGATGGAAAACAGTCACGTTAATATCAATACAGTAAGAATCATATGATGGAAAACACTGAATTACATTCATATCAACACAGTAGGAAACAGAGGTCTGGGGCAAGGAACTACAGCCGCCTGAACATCTATGGGGCACCGGTCGAGAGAGTGAACAATTTCAAGTATCTTGGAGTAACACACACATAGACAGTGTAGTCAAAAAGGCACGGCAGTGCGTCTACTTCCTTAGGCACCTAAGGGAGTTCAAAGTGAGTCAGAAGATCTTAAAGAACTTCTACTCATGTACAATAGAGAGCATCCTGACTGGTAAACATCACCTCCTGGTTTGGGAATAGTGCTGCACACGGTAGGGAAGTATAGGCTACTCGTATGATGATAAACATATTAATATCATCACAGTAGAAAACATATGGTGGAAAACACTGAAATACATTAAGATCAACACAGTAGGAAACATAAGACATAAAAACACTGAGTCACATTCATATCAACATACTGTAGTAAAAAACGTATGATGATAATGTGATAGAAATATTATCATGTCATTATAGATCTGTGTTGAAATACATATTCTATCTCTGATAGAATTTAATTCGATCAGTTTAATATGATCAACTAGTATACTAGCTACAGCTCAGACTAGGCTACAGAGCGGCACGGTGGTGTAGTGGTTAACACTGTCGCCTCACAGCAAGAAGGTCCAGGGTTCGATTCCCGCTTGGGGACCAGGTTTCCATGATGCCAGGTACCCAGGTTGGGTATCTCCCAGGCCTTTCTGTGTGGAGTTTGCATGTTCTCCCCGTGCTCGCAAGGGTTCCCCCCCGATAAGATAAACCCAATGGAAAAACATGCACAACAGATCGCTAACGCTGTGGCGTCCTTGATGAAGACGGACAGGAGCACTTGGATTGGTCCCCCGGGCGCGGCTCACGTTGACGCCCTATCTGCTCCCGGCTGCCCATGGGGGGAAGGACAACGTGATGGGAAAAGTGCAGAGAGACATTTCATCTGCGACTCAGTGCATGTGTGTGTTCCTGTGGGTCGCCCATCTCGCGTGTGTGTGTTAAAATATTTTATTTAACCCGCATTTCATTGTATACTTGTATGCAGTGAAAAAAATAATTCTCTTGACTTGACTTGACTTGACAGTCTAACAGTGTATCTTTAACAACGACCAAGGTTGAGGAGATGACATGGCCTTTTCTCCAGTTCTAGTGTGGAGCCATAACATAGGCTATAGAGCCGTCTTTGTTATTTCATTCTCTCACAGGCAATTATTTGTTTACCTTTCTGTCATATCTGGTATCTAATGTACGTCATTTCGATTATGTATTTAATCTAAGTTCTGACCAGAGCTCTTTGTCACTTTCTGGTCAGACGCTTGTGTGTCTCTGATGATAAACTGATCTCTGTGGAAGCAGAAATAAACCATGTTCTATATTTTTATACAAACTGACTCGATCTGAAATTCCTACAGCTTACTGTCATGGCTCATTTAAATATTCCACAACAATAAACTGTCACATTAGTATCAACACAGTAAGAAACGTATGATGGAAAACACTGAATTACATTAATATCAACACAGTAAGAAACATAATATGATGATAAACACAGAGTCACATTAATATCCACAGTAGAAAACGTATGATGATAAACAGAGTTACATTAATATCAACACAGTAGGAAACATATGATGGAAAACACTGAGTCATATCAACACAGTAGAAAACGTATGATGGAAAACACGGAGTCACATTAATATCCACACAGTAGAAAACGTATGATGGAAAACATAGTACATTTTACAGCAGCATGGTCTGTATTTGGATCCAAAGTTTAAAATGTACTCTTGTAAAGTCAAACACACAGATTCTCGTGAGAAGTTATTACATTATCAAGTATAGTACAAATCGTATATACTGTACGTCCTTTGAGGTCACTATTAAACACAGTGGTCTCTGTGTGAGTTATGTTGCACCTTACGAGAAATCCATCTTTCCTCCTCCGTAGCGACACCTAAGTGGCACATACTAACTAAGACTGGGGAAAGATAATGTTTCTCTGTTGCTGAAGACATTCAAAAGTTCCAGGGTCTCGAACAACAGATTGTTGTGTTGAGATCATTCACTCATCCTCCTCCTCTCTCCCCGACCCCCTGCATCTCCACAAGTCTTCCTCTCTGCTGGATATGCAATAAATCTGCCGCTGGGTCCTGGCTGAATGAGTAATGGGAGGGGGTCCAGAGCCTGAGGGAGAGGGGGTGGGGGTCTAACTGATAATAGTAAGAGGGGGGTAGGTCATCTATACCTTTTACAGACCGTTTACAGGGAAGTACTCTTGGAAAGTAGGCGCAATCGTGTTAGCTGATTAGTTATAATGATAGGATTTAGGTCTTTATTGGTCATAATTTTTTATAGATCATTCACGTCATACGATTTGTTAGGTTAGATTAGGTTTTATCAGAATCTCTTTGGTTTATGTCACTATTTGTATACAGAACCACAGTGTAGGCTACAAGCCTGTTTGAGGGTAGACCTCCGGGGTACCACATTTCAGTGACCTCATTTAAAAGTGCACTATGTCGTTTTGAGAGATACTTGTTTATTTTTGCAAGGCCTGCTACTATAATATAGGTATTTGAATTAGATTTCATCTAATATTATCCAAAATTCTAAGAAAAATCAAACAGAAAGCCTAGCAGATGCTTCTTTGAATAGTACATATATTTGTAAACAAAATATCTGTCCCTGCAATTGTAAGCAACAGTAGAATGGTAACTTTTCAGTGTACCAGTTTTTCCGTGAGCATTATTGTAATGTATATTTCATATACCATTGTATCTTTCCACAACTCGAGTTCTAGAAATCTCCCAAAACTGCATACTGCACCTTTAAGTGTTGACTGTTATTTGTGATGTAGACACAATGCAACTTATTTAAATGATTCTTTAGCAGTAACAACATGTATGAGCATGATTGCATATACAATCTGGCAACTGAACAAATTAAGAAAATCTGCTGTGACATTATATCATATCAAATTTATTTATCAGACGTTAATGTCCCCATGGGCTGGACATGTCTTCTTTAAACAGGTCAAGAAGAAACATCACAATAAATCAAGAACAAAAAACCCATCATGAAATCCAAAACAACACTCCCTGACATACCCCAGCGAAGGTAAGGAAAAACTCACCACATTAAAGTGGTAATCTGCAAGATCTTCATTTTTGTTGTTTTGGCAACATATATTGGTGATGCACGACTTTTGCTGTTGCGTTTTAGCTAAGTATAGACTCGCTTTCCATCTTTATCCATGCTAGGTATTGAGTTAATCTTCTATTCATTCCAAACAAACTGCTGTGATGTAAAGTGTATCACTTCCTGTGTGTAAAGTGTATCACGTCCTGTGTGTAAAGTGTATCACTTCCTGTGTGCCGGATGATTTTCAGTGTTCAGAACAGCAACTATAAAAGCATTCATGAACTGGGTATGGAAGCATTAATGTGTTACAGTTGGGGATAGAGAGTAGCAAAATAAACATCTATTTATATGACGATGTTCAACATTATCAAACGCCTCTGGTTCCTGGCCTTCCGGTAGATGTATTACGTGTTAAGATCATAATGACAAGGATTTGTTCTTGTAAAGCTGGCAAAGCTTCCAAAGTAAATCATCCTTAGGGCTAAACTTTTTAACAAAACTCGACATCAATACTTTATAACTTTACAAAAACAAACTACCCCACTCACCCTCTCTCTCTCTCTCTCTCTCTCTCTCTCTCTCTCTCTCTCTCTCTCTCTCTCTCTCTCTCTCTCTCTCTCTCTCTCTCTCTCTCTCTCTCTCTCTCTCTCTATCTCTCTCCGTTTGCCTCTGGGGAGGCAGTGGTTTCCCCATGCTGCCCTGCTGTGTGCTAATGAAGGCTGCATGGGCCCAGTGGTGGCCCTGCCTGACCCGCCCCTCATCTCTGTTCTCCACCGGGTCCCATGGTGTCATTCTGCTCCATGCCGAGGCCATAGGGTTGGATTCCGTTAGCCGGTTCTGTTTTGGAACCAGTGTTTTGGAACTCGTGTAGATGGACTCTTCGCACACAGCGCCACACCACTACACCTGTTTATAATGACTGTTAATTGATTCCCTCCACAGTTCGCTGTGACTCAAGAGCATGCCCGCTGCCCGTGTGTCAATGATACTATGTTAGTGCTTATCTTTAATGTTTTAATGCCATTTATTTTGTTAGATGATCAACTGAGATATACGTGTTGATGTTTATATGATGATTGTACTCAGAAAGCAATTCAGAGTTTACCTGTTTGTTTGATAGTGGGTAGAAACATAATTTATCATTCATAAATGCTCATTTGTATTTGAAATTATTAATCCAGTGGCGTGGAGTCATCGTCCGTCCAACCTCACTGTAGTGGGAAAATAGGGAATAAAACGAAGATGATGATGATGATGATGATGAATGATTACTTGTTTAATGGTTGTATTTCTTTCTGTCTTTTAGACCACACACACTCATACGTTCACCCTTTGAAGCAGATGCATCAGAACATACCTTTTTGGAGTCATTAACAACCTGACCGTTGTTTCATGGTAGTAACCTACAACATAGGATTCATACAGTCGTACCTTTCCCTTTCCTACACCTCGGTTTCATTAACTTCTGAGTCTAACAAATCCTTGTATCAAAAGTCTTCCCCTCTCTCGTGTACACCTCCCCTCAACCTAAACCCGGCCTTTTAATATGAATTATACTTGTGTATAAATGTGTAATATAGATTACACAGATACTCAACATTGCTGAAAATATATTTTATTACTGCACTGCAGAGACACATTATCAAGTACACTTAAGTGGCACGTGGTGTAGTGGTTAGGTGGCACAGTGATGTAGTGGTTAACACAGCAAGAAGGTCCTGGGTTCGATTCCTGCTTGGGGACCAGGTTGCTGGGTTGCCAGGTACCCAGGTGGGTTATCTCACAGGCCTTTCTGTGTGGTGTAGAACATGTAGAACAGATTGCCCTGATGAAGATGGACAGGGGCACTTGGATTGGTCCCGGGGGCGCGGCCCACGCCACAGCCCATGTCTGCTCCCGGCTGCCCTTGGGGGGGAAGGATGAGAGGCAGAGGCATTTCATCTGCAACCCAATGCATGTGTGTGTGTGTTCCTGTGTGTCGCCCATCTCGCATGTGTGTTCATCTGCATGACAAATAAAGACTATCTATGTAGCACCCTTGATTGATTGATTGATTGATTGATTGATTGATTGATTGATTGATTGATTGATTGATTGATTGATTGATTGATTGATTGATTGATTGATTGATTGATTGATTGAAAACTTTATTAACAGATTGCAGAATGGGTACAGTACAGTACAGCTCAATACACACAATTGTTAAGGGGATGCAGACCAGAGAAAGACTTTCGTCTTGTTTACATCAGGGTCCCCCATTTCAATTCATCATAACACATTATGACATACACGACATACAGATAGACAGTACTGCTACATCTATACATTTATGACATACCAGATTTGCAATATACAGTACTGTTTGTGATACAAAAATAGTCTAAAAAAGAGATTATATACATTTGATGTAGAAACTGTACATTGGAGGAGGTTGGGTAGGTGGGGTGGGGGGGGACTGTACATTGGAGGTGGTTGGGTGGGTGGGGGTGGGGGGGGGGGGGTTGGGTAGGCGGGGGGGGGGGAATGTACAACTGTACAAGCAAAACTGTACATTGGAATATCGACAAAACCATACTTGGTTCTAAGAAGAGGGTCTCGTGTATTCTTGGGTTAGGTCATTTACTGTACATTGGAGGGGGTTGTGTTAGGACATTTACAAGGGCCAGTTTCGAATTGCAGTCTCCCGTAGGTGTTCTTTGAGAGTGGTTTTGAAAGTGGGTAGTGATTCACATTCCTTTACAGCTTTGGGTAGGGCGTTCCACATTGATGTGGCATAATTGCAAAACGTGTTTAGTCCCTTGTTTGAGCCGAATCTGGGTTTAACATGATTTGTGGAGCTCCCTCTGGTGTTGTGGTCGTGGTATTCACTGACCTTTGGGAAGTATTTTGACATGTACATGGGTATCTTAGTCGTGTAGTGTATCTTGTAGACCAGGCCCATTGCAAGTTGCTGTACTCTGTCTTCTACTCTAAGCCATCCTAGGTAGTCAAAGTGGGCAGGGGTGAGGTGGGTTCTAGGAGTAAGGTCAAGTAGTTGTCTGACCAGTTTGTTTTGTGATGTTTGTAATCTTGTTTTTAGCGCCTTTGAGGTACTTTGGTACCATGAGGTGCAAGCATAGTCGTAGTACCCTTGAATGAGTGCTCCTGCCAGAGTCTTCAGGGTATTCTTGTTTACCAGAGAGGAGATCCGGTACAAGAATCTAGTTCGTTGGTTGACTTTTTTTATTACATTGGATGCCATTTTGTCACAGGAAAGATTTGCCTCTAGGATGGAACTTAGGTATGTAATTTCGTCTTTCCTTGTTGTGACAATATTGTCACCCACTGTAACTGAGAAGCCGTCGGTCTTGCTGAGTTTGTTATTTGATCCGAAGAGAATGGACTCTGTTTTACCCACGTGTAATGATAGTTTGTTATCAGCGAGCCCTTCACACACGGACCGCAGCCCAAAGTGCCCCATAGTAAACAGCACAAAATTAACACAGGCATAAAATCAGCCTACAGTCGACATAATAAAAAACAATGTATAAAATGCAGACATAAGAATAGGTACAAAAGACTAACTAATATATATAAATCAAAAACAGTTGCAGGCAGGCCTGCCAGTAAGCCTCTAAACTTCCCCTGCGTTATAGTAGGTAGTTTTACCTTCAGCGAGAGCTGAAGAGAGTTCCATTGATTGATTGATTGATTGAAAACTTTATTAACAGATTGCAGAATGGGTACAGTACAGTACAGCTCAATACATACAATTGTTAAGGGGATGCAGACCAGAGAAAGACTTTCATCTTGTTTACATCAGGGTCCCCCATTTTCAATTCATCGTAACATATATGACATACATGACATACAGATAGACAGTACTGCTACATCTATACATTTATGACATACCAGATTTGCAAATACAGTACTGTTTGTGATACCAAAAGAGTCCAGAAAAAAAGAGTATATACATTTGACATAGAAACTGTACATTGGATTGGGTAGGTGGGGGTGGGGGGGGACTGTACATTGGAGGTGGTTGGGTGGGGGCGGGGGGGGTTGGGTAGGAGTGGGGGGGAGGTTGGGTAGGAGGGGTGGGTGGGGGACACTGTACAACTGTACAAACAAAACTGTACATTGGAATATTGACAAGACCATACTTGGTAATTTACTGTACATTGGAGGGGGTTGTTAGGACATTTACAGGGGCCATTTTCGAATTGCAGTCTCCCGTAGGTGTTTTTTGAGAGTGTTTTTGAAAGTGGGTAGTGATTCACATTCCTTTACAGCTTTGGGTAGGGCGTTCCACATTGATGTGGCATAATTGCGAAACGTGTTTAGTCCCTTGTTTGAGCCGAATCTGGGTTTAACATGATTTGTGGAGCTCCCTCTGGTGTTGTGATCGTGGTATTTACTGACCTTTGGGAAGTATTTTGACATGTACATGGGTATTTGTTTGTTTTGTGATGTTTGTAATTTTGTTTTAAGCGCCTTTGAGGTGCTTTGGTACCATGAGGTGCACGCATAGTCGTAGTACCCTTGAATGAGTGCTCCTGCCAGAGTCTTCAGGGTATTATTGTTTACCAGAGAGGAGATCCGGTACAAGAATCTAGTTCGTTGGTTGACTTTTTTTTATTACATTGGATGCCATTTTGTCACAGGAAAGATTTGCCTCTAGGATGGAACCCAGGTAGGTAATTTCGTCTTTCCTTGTGACAATATTGTCACCCACTGTAACTGAGAAGCCGTCGGTCTTGCTGAGTTTGTTATTTGAACCGAAGAGAATGGACTCTGTTTTGCCCATGTGTAATGATAGTTTGTTATCAGCGAGCCATATGCAGATTTTGCCTAGTTCCGTGCTGAGGGTTTTTTCAACCTGCAACTTGTTCTTGTCAGAGACCAGCAGGGCTGAGTCGTCCGCAAACAGGAACAAGTTGCAGTCACAGGCTGACGACATGTCATTTACATAAATTAGGAAGAGTAGCGGTCCTAGTATGCTTCCTTGTGGAACACCACAGCTCACTGTGAGGGGGGGGGGGTAGAGTACCGTTTACCTCTACCATCTGTTCTCTCCCCTCCAGGTAGGATTGCATCCAGCTCACTGATAAGCTATCAAAACCAATTGCTTTTAGCTTGTCCATCAGAATGGAGTGATTGACAGTGTCGAAGGCCTTTTGTAGGTCCAGCATGACCATGCTGCAGTATTTGCCCTGTAGGTCTGAGGTGGCCAGAAGATGCAGAGCGTAGGGGTCTTGAGGGTGTGTAGTTAGAGACCATTGACCAGAGGTAGGCGGGAGCCGTTCCCTTCACCGCACAATATGCCAGGTCGAGGGCCTTGAAGCGGATTCGTGCGGCCATGGGGAGCCAGTGCAGGTCCCTGAGAAGTGGGGTGACATGGGCTGACTTCGGTAGGTTTGAGATCAGGTGGGCCGCTGCGTTCTGAATGAGTTGAAGAGGCTTGGTGGCAGCAGTGCATTGCAGTAGTCGAGGCGGGAGATGACTGTTGATTGGACGAGGAGTTGGGTGGCTTCTTTTGTCAGGAAGGGGCGGATGCTTCTGACGTTGCTCATGCGGAATCTGCAGGTTCTGGTTGTCGTTGCGATGTGAACGGAGAAGTTCAACTGGTCATCAAGGACAACACCAAGGTTCTTGGTGGTCGGGGACACGGTCACAGTTGAATTCTCGACTGTGATGGAAAGGTCGGTCAGGGGGGACGATTTGGCCGGCAGGTGAAGCAATTCTGTTTGGCTTAGGTTCAGTTTGAGGTGGTTGGACGTCATCCAGGCAGAGATGGCGGCACTTCTAGCCAGGACATATCTGGACATATAAGACATATATGTATCATGTTTATTTTTTGTTGGCTGGGTTTGCGCATGTGGATTAAGGGAGATGTCAATCTGTCGTCGACGGTGGTAGTACAGGGGCAGTACATTTAGCTGTAAAAGCCTGATCAATCTCAATAGCTTCTGTAACATGAACGCAACTACTCTGTACGATGCCATTGTTGTTGTGATGTTGGCTGGATTTGCATGCGGATTAACACATTGGGTGCCACGCCTTTTTCGGGCCCCATCTATTCACTGCCACGCTTTAAAAGATAGGAGTCCGTCATTTTGTTTGTAGAGCTATTGTTATGGTTTGAAACCGACCCCAACAGCACGGCACAGACAGGTAGTTCAGAGTTAGCCAAAGACTAGGGCGTATTTATTTCTGAAACAGGAATGAGCGAAATAACAATAAGAACAACGAAGGGGATAATGTTCTTGGCAGAGTTGTCTGCGGCTCTGCAGATCGTCCCGGTATTGAGATGGTGAAGCGGCGTAGCGCCACTGCCTCTGCGGCTCTGCAGCTACTCCAGGATCCAACTCGGGGAGGAACGGAGAGAGAGAGTGGTCAATAAACAAGCCAACGGAATACAGAGGCAGTCCAGTCCTCCTTAGCTGAGTCCAGTATAATCACACGTGACTTTATCTTCAGTGTTACCAACACACAAGTTTAGCTGAGTCCAGTACAATCACACGTGACTTAATCTTCAGTGTTACCAACACACAAGTTTAGCTGAGTCCAGTACAAAACAAAAACGGCAAATCTTCAGTGTTATCCAAACACACAGAAAACAGAGAATCCAAAAGGTTTGTTCCAAAAACTCACCAAAGCGCAAATGCGCAAAGCGGGCAACGAGGCACAGCTCCAACGGATGATAGAGAAACACAACAGCGGCGACTTCCATAGACGTCCTGAAGAAAAACAGACGAGGCACAACAACGGGGGGAACAGGCAGCAGCAGTGGTAATCCAAAACGACCCGACAACGATTGACAGAAAGACCCGAGTATATGAAGGGCTCTGGAGCGCTGATTACAAACAAACGACAGGTGCGTGACGGCAATTGGTAATTGACCTAGAAGCGTGTGGCGGCAATGAGCCAATCCCCCTCACAGTACCTTGAAGCGTGTGGCGGGAATGGGCCAATCCTCACAGCTATAACTATATTCTATATTATAGCTATGGATACAATACTATGGTCATTTGACAGTGACTTTCTTCCGGTCAAGATGCAAAAAAGAGATAATTTTTTCCATGCATACATTCACACGTTATACCGTGGTGAATATAAGTATGTTTTTAGATTGGTCTGGGGTAATTCCCGAAATGATGAGGAATACCCTTATGCGTGTATTATACTACTATACCGTTGCCGTTTCTTGCATGGACCCACTATTATTCTCAAATCAAATCTATATTATAGGTATTATGTTTCATCATGAATGCATGAAAGGGGGGGGGGGGGGTCGTTTTTTGATGCTTTGATCGTCACCAACGGCATACGTTGTAGACTAACGTTACACACACACGTTCGGATCGAGGTGAAGACATGCTTGGATCAACGCAAGATTGATATCATAATGATATAGCCCTTACCTTGATGTACCCCAAAAATAATATTCCAATTATCTGATCGCGATTCCAAGTATTGATGTCCATCGTGTCGCCAACATAATCCACCACACATCATGCATCGGGAGCATTTGATTCTTCTCAATCCGACCATTATAAGCGCAACCCGGAGACATTAGATCGACGCACAGGCCAAGATACAAGGTTTCAAAGGGTGCTCGATACCGCCATCTAGCTGGATGCGGCCGGTAATGCACTTTGGCGACCTCAGACTCATTCCCTATGGTAACACCAGGCTCCCTAGATGTATAATGAAAACAAATATTGAAAAAAAGGAAAAACGATCCAAAAACACGTGTTTGGCACTCAACGGTTGGGGCCCAGAAACGTATTAACACGTGATTGGCACCCAAAGTGTTAAGGGAGAGGTGGGCTATCGCGTCATCGGTTCAGGAAAAGACGCCTATAGGCTTGTAAAGACGGCGACGCAAGGGGGGCGTCTTCAGATTTGCCCACTCTGGGAGCCGGTCTCAGAAAATAGTGTATTCAGGCTCCCAGAACGCAGTTCCGTGTGGATGAAAGCTGCATACGATAAAATACTTTGACTGATACGACTGAAATCGGTTTCGTCTGGACATGGCCTTACACTCTCTCACACACCCCACACAAATACACTACAAAAAGGTCACTTTAAAAACAGAACTGTATATTTGTATATATTACTCATTACCTTTATTTCTTAAGCTTAGCATTGTATTTTATTCGTATTACTTTTTACCATGTCTATTCTATTTTATTATCTATTCTATTTTATTATTTGTATTTTTGCACAATCGAGGCGGGCATGGCCACCTACATTTCACTACATGTCTCGTGTATGTACTGTATGTGATTTATAAAACTCTTGAATCTTGAATCCAATAAGGATCCACAGCCAATTTGGGACCTACGGTTTCAAAAATCTGTTTTACATCAAATCCAAGATGGAAGAAAATCCAATATGGCGGACTTTATGGGTCCTTGAGGCAAATTTGTAGAGTGAATGTGAATGTGAAAATATTTGATAAGGTATTTGAGAAAATTTGGATTCAATAAGCAGGTTTGATACTGAATTCAAATTTGATAAAATGCTTTCAAACTCCAGCCCTAGTTTAGGCTGGTCTACTACTACTACTAGTAGTAGTAGTAGTAGTAGTAGTAGTAGTAGTAGTAGTAGTAGTAGTAGTAGTAGTAGTAGTAGTAGTAGTAGTAATAGTAGTAGTAGTAGTAGTAGTAGTAGTAGTAGTAGTAGTAGTAGTAGTAGTAGTAGTAGTAGTAGTAGTAGTAGTAGTAGTAGTAGTAGTAGCAGTAGCAGTAGTAGTCAAGTCAAGTCAAGAGTTTTATTTGTCACGGCATACAAGCATACAGTGAAATGCGGGAGGTCATGCCCGCAGTGATTGTGCAATAATACAAATAATAAGAATAAGACATTTGTGCATAATACAAGTAATAAGAATAAGACATAACAGGTATAATGTACATAAAGTTTACAAAAAGCATGGTAAAAGACATGCTAAGGTCCTGCGATAGTGCAATACAATGTTAGCTACGGATGAGGCACTGGGTCTTATGTACACTGCTATACTATACAATCTACAGTTATACTATATATCCTTATGCTATCTTGTTATATCCATCTATTTACTATACAAGAACCACTCCAGTTTTTTTTTTTTTTACCTTTTCATTGTGTAAAGTGACCGTTGAGTGTGAGCGTGTGCAGCATGTGTGTGTGTGTTCATGCTAAAGTGACTGTTAGTGTGTGAGCGTATACAGTGTGTGTGTGTTGTGTGTGTGCTTGTGTGTGGAGAGTTCAGTGTTCAAGACTCTGATGGCCTGGGCGCAGAGGCATGACAGGGGGGGCCTTGAGATAATCTTTTTTTCTTTTTTTTTTGGATTACAGAAAATTTTCACTAAAGTGCTATCTGTTGCAGCTGCACTGTTCTCCATGAAAATACCATATTTGGATAAGTTTGACCATTTCTCAAAATCTGAAAATCATTATTTAATAAAACACAGAAAAGGATCACCAAGTTACTCTCGATAAAAAAAAACTTTACAGACAACATTGAGACAAAGCTTCCTGACACATCTCCATCCAAACTCTTGGAAGAACTCATTGCAATCTCATCTGATACCACCTGGAGAGCTAGTTTCAGAGTGTGGTGCTGAGTACCAAGTATCTCATGATGCAGCAGTTAAGGTGTTGATACCATTCAGCACCACATATCTGTGTGAAGCTGGCTTTTCATCCATGACAGCTCTGAAAACAAAATATAGGGCCAAGTTGAACCTTGAGGATGACATGCGTGTTGCCTTGTCAAAGACTGACAGCAATAAAGACTGTTTGCTTATTTCCTATGTTCGCTTTGTAAATTCCCAGTCACTGAGTGAAGATCTGCTGTTTTGCAAATATGTCAAAAACAGAGCGACAGCTGATGAGCTCTTCAAAATTATTGACAGTTACCTGACAGAACATGGACTGAAATGGGAGAACTGTGTGGGCTTTTGCTCTGACGGTGCGCAGGCCATGGCAGGGAAAACGAGGGGTCTCGCCAAACGCGCAATGGACGCACTGTAAATTCACAGAGAGGCGCCAGCGTCAAGACAGCTTAGCCCTGAGCTGAATGAGGTTTTGACAGAAGTTATAAACGTGGTAAATTTCATCAAAACCCGACCCCTGAAAGCGCGCCTGTTCTCTCCGCTGTGAGGAGATGGGAGCTGACCATTCTGCAGTGCTGTTTCACAGCGAGGCAAGGTGGCTCTCGTGAGGGAAGGTGTTGTCAATTTGAAAGGTCACGATATTGGTGTTATTTCAATTAATTTAAACATGGCCCATTTCATGACTATTTTGTTGGGGCGAGGGGGAGGGGGGGGGGGGGGCCCAAGATATTTTGGTCCGCCAAAGGGGGGCCTGACAGAAAAAGTTTGAGAAGCACTGGCCTGGGGGAAGAAGCTGAGCCGAAGTCTCTCTGTATAGTTGCTGGTGTGCGCAGGTGTTTGCCTGACCGCAGCAGCTTGAACAGGCTGTTGTTGGGGTGGTGTGGGTCTTTCATTATTCTGCAGGCTCTGGATTTGCACCTCTTGTTATATAAGACCTGCAGGGGTGGTAGTGCAATACCCGTAGTACGCTCAGCTGAGCGCACCACTCTCTGTAGGGCCTTCTTGTCCTGTGCCTTGCTGTTTCGATACCAGGCAGTGATGTTTCCAGTCAAGATGCTCTCTACAGCTCCGGAGTAGAAGGACTGGAGTATCTTCCCCGATACTCTGAACTTCCTTAACTGTCTCAGGTGGTAGAGGCGCTGCTTCGCCTTCTTTACGACTGAGTCTATGTGTGTTGTCCATGTCAGGTCTTCTGAGATGTGGACCCCCAGGTACTTAAAGCTGCTCACCCTGTCCACAGTAGCCCCGTTAATCCACAGTGGTGTGTGTGTCACCTGCTGTGTTCTCCTAAAATCCACGATCAGCTCCTTGGTTTTACCAATGTTCAGGAGCAGGCTGTTGTCCTGACATCAGCATGCCAGTGCATCAACCTCCTCCCGGTAGGCCTTCTCGTCGTTGTCAGAGATCAGCCCCACCACCACTGTGTCGTCCGCAAACTTCACTATGGAGTTGGAGCTGAACTTGGCCACACAGTCATGTGTGTAGAGTGAATACAGCAGGGGGCTCAGAACACAGCCCTGGGGGGACCCGATGCTCAGGGTGATGGTGTTGGAGGTCTGACCCCCCACCCTGACCGCCTGAGGCCTTTCACTCAGAAAGTCCAGTATCCAGGCGCTCAGAGCGGAGCTCAGACCCAGCTCGATCAGCTTGTCCACCAGTCTGGTGGGGACTATGGTGTTGAACGCTGAGCTATAGTCAATGAACAACAGTCTCACATAGCCCCCCTTCTGGCTGTCTAAGTGAGAGAGGGTGCTGTGTAGTACCTGAGAGAACACATCGTCAGTGGACCTGTTTGTATGCAAATTGCAAAGGGTCCATATCACTGGGTAGGGACGCACAAATGTAATCCTTAACCAGCCTCTCAAAACATTTCATGACCACAGAGGTGAGTGCCACCGGTCTGTAGTCATTAAGACCTGCTGGGGAGGATTTTTTTGGTACCGGGATTATAGTGGACACCTTGAAGCAGGCAGGGACCACGGACTCAGCCAAGGATAGATTAAATATGGTGGTGAACACTGGGGATAGCTGGTTAGCACAGGACTTAAGTATCCATCCTGTTATCCCATCTGGGCCAGCTGCTTTTCTGGTGTTCACCCGCATAAATAGTAGTAGTAGTAGTAGTAGTGGGGCGCCCCAGTGGCGAACCACATAGCGCGCTCAGCCGCGACACGGCCGACCCGGGTTCGATTCCCGAACCCGTCGTTATTTGCCGAATGTCTTCCCCCCACTCTGTCTCCCATTCCTCCTCTATCTCTATCTACTGGACTGCCCAGTAGAAATAAAGCGATAAAACGCCAAAAAAAATAATCTTTAAAAAAAAAGTAGTAGTAGTAGTAGTAGTAGTAGTAGTAGTAGTAGTAGTAGTAGTAGTAGTAGTAGTAGTAGTAGTAACAGCAGCAGCAGCAACAGTAGTAGTAATAGTAATAAAATAAAGTAAAAAAAAAAAAAGGGCTTTTACTAGGATGCACTTTGCTAACTAAGGAATCTACCTTGTCTATATTACTACCTACTATGTGGATATGTCTATACTACTACCTACTATGCTAATTATGTCTATACTATATGCACCCAAGACTAGCACTCAAGTTCAACACTGTTTGATGAACAATATCACTTACCCTTAGCTGTCAAAGTTGTACCCTTCTGCTGACTTGTTGTACAGAACTAGTAAGTTGCTTTGGATAAAAGCTTTAGCTAAATGTAAATGTAGTAATAGTAGTAGTGTTCTATTCTGTTCTGGGGGTGAGAAGACATCATCTCTTCTCTCATTAGTGATTGAATATGCAAACAATTATTGGGTCAAACATTTAAATAAACATTCTTTATCTGAGTAACAATTGGTTGAGAACTTTGAGAATTATTTGTAATCTTTCCTCAGACTGATGTACTGAAACCTGTTGTTTTTTGGATGATCTCCTCAGACTGATGTACTGAAAGCTCTTGTTGACATCGGTGTGTGAACATACCTTAAACGGACTGCTTTACAACCACAAAGCCATGCCATAAATTCCTTTGCAATAATCCTTGAGATGAAGAACCATATTAAGTATTGTTTATGTCTTCAGATGAAATGTTTTCCAACCTAATTATCTAAAGATAGTCAAGTGGAGTATTGTGTTCATTCATAGTTAAATACAGTAGAGGTTGAGTACTTTATTATTTAAAGATGGTGAGTTAGTGTTGGGTTCACTCATAGTTAAAGACAGTATATGTTGAGTAGTTTATTATCTAAAGATGGTGAGTTAGTGTTGGGTTCACTCATAGTTAAAGACAGTAGAGGTTGAGTAGTTTATTATCTAAAGATGGTGAGTTAGTGTTGTGTTCATTCATAGTTAAAGACAGTAGAGGTTGAGTACTTTCAGGTGATATACTACATTGACACTCTTAAGTGATTTGGATTGATTTCACAATTGCAAATTGTGCTGCCCGGACCGAACATAACGTTATTTGTCAGATAGTTCCTATAGTTCATACAAAGTCCACAGTGGCAGTATTGTTTTTTCCCCATAAGGAGGCAAGCTTGGGGGGCGGGGGTGTAATCTACCACCAGGACCCCCCAGGGAGAGACCTGTATTCAGCCAGACAGGCCTGGAGGTCTGGGGGTGATGGATCAGCCCCTCTCCCTCTGCCCTCCTCTTTCACCTGGGTGTGAGATAGCAGACTGGGCCTGACTCATAGCTCATTCACAAACACACAAACGTGTAACAGCCTCGGACATCATTTTACAACCTAGGCATAATGTAAATTATTGCAAACATTTATACAACATATTTACAACATATCTATACAACTTCCCAAAGGTCAGTGAATACCACAACCACTACACCAGACGAAGCTCAACAAATCATGTTAAACCCAGATTCGGCTCAAACAAGGGACTAAATACGTTTCGCAATTATGCCACATCAATGTGGAACGCCCTACCTAAAGCTGTAAAGGAATGTGAATCCCTACCCACATTCAAAACTGCTCTTAAAGAGCACCTACGGGAGGCTGCAATTCGAAACTGGCCACCGTAAATGCCCAAAACCCCCACCACCTCCTAATAGACAGTCTCCTCCCCACCGCATGTATATAATCCCTCCCCGCTGTATGTATATCTCTCTCCCACCCTCCTAATGTACAGTCCCCTCCCCATCATATGTATATACTCTGTCAGGATCTAGGGGTAACAGTACTGTATATTTGAATACCGTTTATGTCACAAATGTATCAGTACTAAATACCTATATGTCCCTATGCCATAAATGTCATGTATGTTGTGTATGTCATAAATGTCTATATGAATTGAAAATGGGGGACCCTGATGGAAACAAGACTAACGTCTTTCTCAGGTCTGCATCCCCTTAACAATTGTGTGTATTGAGCCGTACTGTATTGTACCCATTCTGCAATCTGTTAAATAAAGTTTTCATTCATTCATTCATTCATTCATTCATTCATTCATTCATTCATTCATTCACAGTGCATAGTATGCAAAAGAGAGGAGTAACTGTGCACCACAATAAATGAGTACAACTCTCTCTCCTTTCTCCTTCTACGACACAGGCAATGTTGCAAGAAATAAGATAAGAAAACAAGATTGGTTTATTCAGATCTCACTGCATGTAATAAATACGCTTCCACCTCTTAGGAAGGCCCAGTTGATCCAAAGTTAAAGCTTGTGGTTTCCTCCCACACCAGAAGCATGCGGGTTGCATCAGGAAGGGCATCCGGTGCTCAGATTGTCGTCTGCTGCGACCCCTAATTGGAGCAGCCGAAAGAAGAAGTAGTCTTGTGTGGCCATGGAGACTTCCTCTTTTGACAGAATGTCACAGGAAAGGCAGGGAGTGAGAAGTTGAGACAGATAGCATCTACTATAAGTCAGATGTGTCGAGGAATGCAATGCATTTGTAAACGTACTGCGTCCATATAGGTTGCTGCCATCAGGTAAACCCTTCCTTTCCTGTTGGATGTGATACTGAAGGCAGAAGATGAGTTTTGCCAGTGGTCCTATGAAGATAGAAGTCATGGGATGGAGTGTCCATAGTCTAGCTGACTATATGAGGAGGGTGAGTGTGTGAGAATTATGGCTGAGTTTACACTAACATATTTCAATGTTGAACAATTGTTATAGTTAATGGCGTAATTAATTAATTAACTAATTTAATTAATCTTTCTGACTCTTCAAAAGAACAGTGAGCACTATGGAGGCGTCAAGTGTATGTTGTCATTCAAAGTAGCCTATTTCGATGAGTAAAACATGCTTCAGAGAAGAGTCAATCAAGTTTCTACCCATCTTACATCTCATGTCTGCCATGTTGTCATCTAACATTTGATTTTGTAGCCCTTTCCACAAATTATGACTCTTAGAAGTGGAAATCAGATAAAAAAATAAACACAAAATGTGATGTTAAGCTGTCCTTTGTGCCAATAGGTGGTGAGTGCTTATGCAAGATTTGCTTTGTTGTTGAAGGTGGTAGGTGATTGACAGGTGGGGGTTCTTTAATGTATGTGGGAGGTGTATCTTGGCCTGGGTTAGGTACAATTTCAGAAAGATTAACATATTTCCTTGTCAGTAGATAGTTATGTGATTATTACTAGTACTACTTACTTAATCACAGGGTAGGGGGAATAATCAAGTCACCCCCCCCCCCCCCAGTACTGTACTTTAGTAGAATGTTGAGGTATTTGTATTATTTCGATTTGAGGGGATACATTCACCCTACCACATTTCAAAGCAAACATCCTACTTTTTACTCGACAATATTTATCTATACCTTCAAGTACTAGTTACTTTTAACAAAAGGGTTTTGCATATAATACATTCAAATGTATACAAAGGTACAGTTAAAATGTTTTTTTCTTCTTTGTGCCAGCCAACGTAGAGGGGAAGCCTGGCCCACCAACCCTTTTAGCTAAAACTATAAATGTTATTGCATCAGAAATGGAATGTTTCTTTGTCCCAAAATCTACACGATACTCATGTATATTCAATATCAAGTAGTTTAGTACTTTTACTTATGTATAATGAAATGGAAGACTTTTACTTTTAGCAGAGTACTTTTCTATCTAGGGTATTTCCACTTTTGATGATAATCTGGGTACGTCCTCTGCCGGTACCAAAACTATATAACTACACAACCCTGCTATTCAATAGTTAATTACTTTGAAAATAGCAGGGTGAAAATTCATGTCCATCTGTGAGTTTATTTGCAGATTATGACGTTTCACATTATTTTCAGCTAAAGCTGTCAGGCTGTGACAAAGCAGTGATGAAGGCCAGCATCAATGGAGCACAGTTCTTGGTAAGTGTGTGTGCAAGCATATAGCCTACAGTGGGCTTCTTTCACTTATTTATTAATAATCTGTCTATTATTCATATTCTAATTTTCTTTCCATGTTCTCCGTTCATTTTCGTCTCTGCACCATCCAGCATATGACAGAGAGTGAGCTTCAAAAGTTCCCCATCCTTCATGTTCCGTGAGTGTGATTCAAATTATTGGTTTTACACAATAAGTCTATCGGTGTGTTGTGTGTGGGTAGGGGCAGGTATATATAATATTTTTTTCTTCTTCCTGTTCCTTTCGGCCATGGTATTTGGTGAATTATATGAATATGTACTGTTGGACTGTGGTAATTCCATGTACGAATAAATAAATGATGATGACAAACTGAAACCAAAAATATAGATTGAGGCCCAATCCCAATTATCTTCCCTTGGCCCTGCCCCTAGTTTTGGAGTGCCCTCAACTGGGTAGTGGCACTTCAGAACAGAGCTACAGCTTATTTGGTTTTTGCAGGGCCGAAACATAAGCACTTTATTTACAGGGTATTTTGTGATTACGTTAAATGTGTGCCTACAATAATATTTTTTTATTTGAACTGAAATGGTTTTGGGAACGGTGTGGGTCTGGAGAGAAAGGAGAGAAAAAGCCACACATTTTGTAATTTTTTCTCAATATCTCCGCAACACCTGTGAGTTACGAAACACCACCGGTTCTTTGAATTAAAAAGAAACCTAAAACCATAATTTATTTTCTTGATTTGGAGAAGTGGAAATAGTTGTAATAATCTTTGGAACGGAGTGCATCTGGAGAAAAGTGAGATAAAAAAAGAAGTGACATGTGACACGATTCAGCATATTTCCAGGGAAAGGTGTTATACCAAGTTCTGCAAAAAAACAAATGATATGTACCAAATGGACAATATATATATATAAATATATATATAAAATATCACTACATAAACCTAAGTCCTTTACATTCTTCCTTTTACTCGTTTGGAGGGCCAGTTGGAGGGCTATACATGACCACTGGGATACCCATGTACATGTCGAAATACTTCCCAAAGGTCAGTGAATTCCACGCCCACAACACCAGAGGGAGTTCCACAAATCATGTTCAACCCAGATTCGTCTCAAACAAGGGACTAAATACGGTTCGCAATTATGCAACAATAATGTGGAACGCCCTACCCAAAACAATGAGGAATGTGAATCCCTACCCTCCTTCAAAACCACTCTCAAAGAGCACCTACGGGTGGCTGCAATTAGAAACTGGCCCCCGTAAATGTCCAAATCCCCCCCCCCCCCCCCCCCCAATGTACAGTTTCTTCCCCTTCGGATGTATATATTTCTTATGATCTCTTTTTACTACACAGTTCTGTATATCTGTTTGTCGTGTGTCATAAATGTCATGATGAATTGAAAATGGGGGACCCCGATGTAAACAAGACGAAAGTCTTTTTCTGGTCTGCATCCTCTTAGCAGTTTGTTTTGTATTGAGCCGTACTGTATTGTACCCATTCTGCAATCTGTTAATAAAGTTTTCAATCAATCACTACTCCTCAACCCACAAAATAATTGGGACACGGCCATACCCTATGCAGCCATGTACAAAACAGAGTTCCAATTTGACATTTGGCAGATGACGCGTGACACACCATGAAAGGTCATCATGATTATGGGCATCAGAACACTGAGTAGAGTGCATACAGACTCTACAACTCTAGAAAAAGAAGGGAGTTGTAACCACAACTGAGAGAATGACAACTGGGGAGAGGAGAGAGAGAGAGAGAGAGAGGAGCGAGAGAGAGACAGCCCCCCACCCACCCAACCCCACCCCACCTACCCAACCTCCCCCAATGTACAGTTTTTACGTCAAATGTATATGGTGTAGTGACTACAGTATTGGTTCGTGTTCTCCTCTGACTGTGTTGTGTAGTGGGAGGGAACGAATGATCTGGCGCCGCGGCCAGAGGGGACATCTATTGCGGTTGCACTCGCTGTTATTCATTCATTACTGTGCTAGCGATTCATGTGCTCTTGTGTTCTTGTTTACTGACGTGGCTTTGTACATTAAACAAGCATTACGTTACCTCAGTTTATTCCTCTTTCCTCCGGCACTACACTGGTGACCCCGACGCAGATTTTTGTCACGGCGAATTGTGTACAATAATCAGCGAACGAACATTCTTTCAAAATGTCCGGACGAGGGAGACGTTCAGGCCATCGGCAGCCATCACCATCCCCCGTCAGGGAAGCGCATGGTGCGTGCGCGCCCACGCTCAGGCTACCTGAGTTCTGGGAGTCGACTCCGGCTGCATGGTTTGCTATTGTGGAGGCGAACTTCAACAAGAGCAACATGGATGACGACGACGACCGGTACAACCACACGGTGGCAGTGTTGGGCAGCTCCACCGCAGCTCGAGTGGTAGGTTTTTTGTCTGATCCCCCGGCGACAAACAAATATGAGCGCCTCAAGACCCTACTGCTAGATACTTTTGAACTGTCCGCTGCAGAGAGGGTGCGCCGCCTATTTGCTATGGCGGAATTGGGAGACGAGAGACCTTCTGCGCGCATGGAGAGGATGCTGAATTTGCTGGGGACCGAAGACCCCATGATCCTCTTTACGGAGCTGTTCATGCGCACGCTGCCGGCACAAGTGAGGATGGCACTGGCCAACACCGACATCGTGGCCCCCCGCGCCCTGGCCAGGGAGGCGGACCGTTTTGTTTTGGTCATGCCTCAGCGGTCCACTGACCTGCTCGCTCCCGCGACCGCCCTGCCACCGGACCATCGCAGGAGAGCGAGGGAGGACGCCAGACCTTCTGGCCAGCACGGTAACGCAGCGGGCCATTGTTTCTTCCATGCCACGTTTGGCGCCAAGGCCAGACGGTGCCGCTCGCCCTGCACCTTCGGACCTACGGGAAACGGCGGGGCCGGCGCTCAGTAGTGGCCCTGAGCGCTGGCGTCACCAACAGGCTGCTCTTCATCCGAGACACCGCCTCTGGTCGCAGTTTCCTTTGCGACACGGGTGCCCAGTGGAGCATCATTCCGGCAGAGAGGTCGGATGTGGCAAGGTAGGAGCGCGGTCCGCAGTTGGCGGGTATGGACGGCACGCCCATCCACTCTTACGGCACAAGGGCGGTGGACGTGTGCTTCAGAGGACAATGTTTTTCGTGGGATTTTGTCGTTGTGGCTGTCACATTCCCCCTCCACAACCTGCTAGTGGACGTGGGGAACAAGCGCCTGGTCAACTCACAGACTTTCGCTTCCTTTGCATGTACGCAGGGGGAGGCCGTTTACGGCGGGTGGTCCAATACACTCGCCGAAAGTGACCAGTACCTTCGGCTACTCGCTGAGTTCCCCGACCTGGGCAAGCCCACTTTTGCCGCGCCCACGGTGAAACACGGGGTGGAGCACCACATTGAGACCAGTGGGCCTCCCCTCTACGGCAGGGCCAGACGCCTCAACCAGGAGAAGCTGGCCGTCGCCAGGGCGGAGTTTGCGCACATGGAGCAGGTGGGCATCGTTCGGCGCTCAAACAGCCCCTGGGCGTCTCCCCTGCACATCGTCCCTAAGTCAGACTGTGGGTGGCGCCCATGTGGGGACTACGGCCGCCTCAACGGCACGTCCAAGCCTGACCGCTATCCGGTCCCGCATGTCCAGGACTTTGCGGTGAACCTGGCAGGCAATCGCTTCTTCTCAAAAGTGGACCTGGTACGGGGGTACCATCAGGTACCGGTGCACCCCGAGGACGTCCCCAAGACGGCCGTCGTCACGCCCTTTGGGCTTTTCGAGTTCCTGAGAATGCCGTTCGGCCTGAAGAACGCGGCGCAGACCTTCCAACGCCTCATGCACTCGGTGCTCCGGGACCTGCCATTCCTCTTCGTCTACTTGGACGACATCCTCGTAGCGAGCACCACAGAGGAGGAGCACCTGTTCCACCTCTGAACCCTGTTCTCATGGCTCAGCCAGCATGGGCTGATCGTCAACCCGGCGAAGTGTGAGTTCGGGCGGGGCGCCATCAACTTCCTCGGGCACCGGGTCTCCGCAGAGGGGGTGACCCCCCTCCCCTCGAAGGTGGAAGCGGTCGCCGCATTTCCGCGTCCCCGCACAGTCAGCGAGCTCAAGGGGTTCATCGGGATGGTGACCTTTTATTATCGCTTCCTCCGCCACATCGCTCACATCCTGCGGCCTCTGTACGACGCCCAGAAGGGCAAGACGCTGAAGCAGCCGGTGGACTGGATGGCGGAGCGGGTCAAGGCTTTTCAAGACACCAAGGAGGCCCTGGCCCGCGCGGCCATGTTGGCCCACCCCTCGCCCTCTCCGCCCACCGCTCTCACCACGGACGCCTCTGACTTTGCTGTGGGAGCGGTGTACGAGCAGTGGGTTGGGGACGAGGGGCGGCCTTCTTCAGCCGCCAGCTGTCGCCCAGGGAACAGAGGTACAGCACGTTCAACAGGGAGCTCCTCTGGCTGTGGCTTGCTGTCAGGCACTTCCATTTCTTGCTGGAGGGACGCAAGTTTACGGCCTACGTGGACCATAAGCCGCTCACGCACGCCATGTCCAAGGCGGCAGAGCCGTGGTCCGACCGCCAGCAGCGCCAGCTCGCCTACGTGTCTGAGTTCACCACGGACATCCAGCACGTTGCTGGGAAGTCCAACCAGGTGGCAGATTGTCTCTCCAGGGCGGTGGTCGGTGCGGTGCAGCTGGGTTTGGACTACGTCAGCATGGCTGCGGACCAGGCCGCCGATCCTGCCGTCCAAGCGCTCAAGTCGTCGGACACTGGACTGCGCCTGGAGGAGGTAGTGTTCGGTGACGCGGGGGTTACGTTCTTGTGCGACGTCTCCATGGGTCAGCCGCGGCCGGTAGTCCCTGCCAACTGGAGACGCCCTGCCTTCGAGGCCATTCACGGCTTGTCTCACCCTGGCAGGAAGCCGTCCTCGCGACTGGTGTCAGAGAAGTTTGTGTGGCAAGGGCTCAAGAGGGATGTGAGAGCCTAGGTCGACACGTGCACCGCCTGCCAGCGCGCCAAGGTGCATCGGCACATCAAGGCCCCCCTGGAACAGTTCTCCGTGCCCGAGCGGAGGTTCGACCATGTCAACGTGGACCTGGTAGGACCGCTGCCCCCCTCGCACGGATACAACTACCATTTCACCATGGTGGACAGGATGACTCACTGGCCGGAGGCGGTCCCGCTCTCCTCAACGACGGCTCCCGACCTGGCCCGGGCGTTCATCGCGGTGTGGGTCTCCCACTACGGCACCCCGGCTGATCTCTCCTCTGACCGTGGCTCACAGTTCACTTCGGAACTGTGGGCGGCGGTGGCGGAGAGTCTGGGGGTCAAGCTCCACCGTACGACCGCCTACCATCCGCAGGCAAATGGGCTCTGCAAGCATTTTCATCGCTCCATGAAGGCCGCCCTTCGAGCCAGCCTCACGGACGGCGACTGGCTGGACAAGCTCCCGTGGGTCATGCTGGGGCTCAGGACGGCCGAGCTGGTTTTTGGACAGCCGCTACGGGTCCCCGGTGACTTTATTCCCAGGTCGACAGAGCCCTGGTCTGCCGCTGCTCAGCGTGCCTCGCTGCTGGACAGCGCCAGGTCTTTCGTCCCGGTCCCGACTATGCAGCATGGGGTCCCTACGTCGAGGCTGCCCCCGGAGCTGCACTCGGCGAGGTTCGTGTTCATCCATCACGATGGCCACAGGACTCCGCTACGTCCTCCTTACGACGGACCCTTCCGCGTCATCGAGGCCAGGGCCAAGAACTTTGTGGTCGACGTGGGGGGTAGGCCTGAGTGTGTGTCCGTGGATCGCCTCAAGCCGGCACACTTGGACCTTGAACTGCCCCTGGACTTGGCCCTCAGACCCCCCGCCGCTCGTGAGCGTCTGGTCACTGACCCCCATCCTGCTCGGCAGGAGGATGTGACGGACGCTGTCACACCCCCTCCCGCACCTCCTGACTTTACCTACAGTCGTAGGGGCCGGGCCATACGCCCTCCTCACCGTGAGGATTTCATATATTGAGGTGAACACTGGGGGGGCTGGTGTAGTGACTACAGTATTGGTTCATGTTCTCCTCTGACTGTGTTGTGTAGTGGGAGGGAACGAATGATCTGGCGCCGCGGCCAGAGCGGACATCTATTGCCAGGGCCGCCTGGGAGAAATGTGAGGCCCTGTGCGAGATTTAAACGCGAGGCCCCCCCCCCCCCCCCCAAAAGGTTAAAAAAAATTAAAATATATATATATAATTTTTTTTCTTCTTCATACAGTCAACATATTCTTAAATAATAGCGCTGCCCGAGGCTGGGCATGATACAGTCAACATATAGCAAGAGAGAGAGCGAGAGAGAGCTCCCGTTCTACAGTCAATATACAGTGTACAGAGAGAGAGAGAGAGAGAGAGAGAGAGAGAGAGAGAGAGAGAGAGACACATTGGAAAGAAATTGAAATGCTATTTGGCCCTAAACAGAGAGTACACAGTGGCAGAATACCTGAGCACTGTGACTGAAGATCCTTGACTAGGTACAGACTCAGCGAGCACAGCCTAGCCATCGAGAAAGGCCGCCATAGGCAGACTGTGTGTGTTAGAAAGAGAGAGAGAGAGAGAGAGAGAGAGAGAGAGAGCATGTGTGTTTGTCGTGTGTGTGTGTGTGTGTTAGAGAGAGAGCATGTATGAGAGAGATAAGCAAAGATATTCAACTTTTAATGGAAGAACAAAACAGAAGGAAAAGATAACTTCACAAAGGCAACATGAATATACATAGATCCAAAAGGACAAATATCAACACTTAAATCCAAAGAGAAGAGGGTCTATACCAGAGAAAACAAAGCAGCAAGGAGCCAATGGCCGACATCAGCTAAATAGGCTAGCCAGGTACTGACACCAGGCCACACACAGCTTTGGCCAACGGCCCAACGCTACCCAAGCTACACAAACGACCAAGACAATTCACACACAGCACATGTCGTATCTCCAAATGTTGTGAAGTAACATATGTTTTGCCTGGAAAAAAACATCGTTATTAACAAAACATTCGGGAGGGGAAGGAAGGAAGAGTGGGGTAATGTCATTACATTTTCATTCATCTTACCTGCACCAAGGAACGCAGGGCGAAAGGCCGCAACACAGGTCTCCACGTTGACGAAAGGCCTCTCGCTGGCGGGACAAAAAGAAGCTATGGCCGGAGCCTTGTCATGGTGCAGGCCCGACTACATCTTCTGTCAAAGATGATGTCGTAGTCAGAGTGCCAGTACCCCCTGCTATTCTCACGGCTAATGTCAATGGTCGTAGCACAAGCTAACAGCTAACTCTAGGCTAACTGATAGCATCAAACTAACGTGCGCAGCCGGCAGCTAACGTCGTAGCTAAACAGCTAACTGGCTAACAGTTAGCTCAACCCGGCTATCGCTAACCATTAGCTAACGCAGAAGCAAGCTATGCGGCTACCACTGAAAAACTGTACAACATGAGAAAAGCAATACAGGTGCTGACACCAGGCCACACACCGTTAGCTACTAGTACTACAACAGCTAGTCGGCCAGTTTGGCTCCAGAGAGAGAGAGAGAGAGAGAGAGATCCACGGCGGGAATAGAATAGTGCATTAAAAACTCACCAAACGTCCAAGAGGATGGAGACAACCGCGTGGAGTTGACGAAGTTCATCTGCCGAACGACCATCCTCTTCATCTTGGCTGCACGCGCTGTCTCTAGGTTAGCTAACGCTAGCTAGCTACTAGCCGACATCATCATGGCTATATCCCGACTGAACCACACTTAATATTATAACGTAGCTAAAGCTAACTAGCTGTCCCTGTCTTTAGCCGGGATGGTTAGCCTGACTGAACTGTCTAACATGCAACAACTTTCATCTTCAGTCCATCTGCCGAACAATGTCCTCTTCATTTTGGCTGGCATAAGCTCCAATGCTGCACGCGCGAAATAGTCAGACGCTAGTGATGGGTCGGTCATGAGCGACGCGTTCATAAGAGCCGATTCATTGCCGTGAGCGTGAGTCGAATCGCTCACGTCTGGCAATGAGTCGGTTCACGCCCCTCCCCCCCCCCCCGGCACGCACACAGACACACACAATGAACTCAACAGATGCTCCTGGCTGTAACCTCTCCCCTCATTGAAACCAATTCTGCTGCCTGCAGAGCCTCAGAGCCAGGAACGTGTCTAATGTGAAATATATAAGCATATAAGCAAAACTAGATTTTAGGTCTGTGATGAAAAAGGGCCTCGCGGGAAGGGGGGCCTCGCAAAAAAAACAAAAAAAAAACAATAATAATAATAATAATAAATAAAGAATTTTTCTTTTTAATTTTTTTTTGTGCAAGGCCCCCCTTCCCGCAAGGCCCTGTGCGACCGCACTGCTCGCACACCCCCTGAGGCGGCCCTGTCTATTGCGGTTGCACTCGCTGTTATTCATTCATTACTGTGCTAGCGATTCATGTGCTCTTGTGTTCTTGTTTACTGACGTGGCTTTGTACATTAAACAAGCATTACGTTACCTCCGTTTATTCCTCTTTCCTCCGGCACTACAATACTCTCTTTTCTGGACTCTTTTTGTATCACAAACAGTACTGTATTTGCAAATCTGGTATGTCATAAATGTATAGATGTAGCAGTACTGTCTATCTGTATGTCATGTATGTCATATATGTACTGATGAATTGAAAATGGGGGACCCTGATGTAAACTAGACGAAAGTCTTTCTCTGGTCTGCATCCCCTTAACAATTGTGTGTATTGAGCTGTACTGTACTGTACGGTACCCATTCTGCAATCTGTTAATAAAGTTTTCAATCAATCAATCAATCAAGAGAGAGAGAGAGAGAGAGAGAGAGAGAGAGAGAGAGAGAGAGAGAGAGAGAGAGAGAGAGAGAGAGAGAGAGAGAGAGAGAGAGAGAGACGGATAGAGAATAAAGTAATACGAGACAAAAATAAATAAAATACAAATATTTTTCATATATCTACTATGGTACTTTTGTTTACTTTAATGTTACATGTGTACTATATGTGAAAATGTACATCATAATTTCATAAATATTATGTTAAAATATAATAATAATAATGCACCTTTCATAAAAGAATTGCAGCCCAAAGAGATTTAGCTTACTTTTTTTTAGCTTACTTTTGCACAGGTGAGCTAGCCTCCCAAATGTCCACAGGTAAAGTGTTCCATAGCTTTGGTGCATAATTAGCAAATGCAGACTTTATTTTATGTTGCTGGGAACCGTCAATATACCAGCAGTAGATGATCGTAGTGTTCTTGGGGCACATACTGTAGTTGACAGTTTGATCCTGTTCCATATATAAGAATATAGCTTAACTTAAAATGTTTTGAAATTCTGTATAGCCTAACTTCCCTAATGATACAAGCATCCTATATGTTCAACATATATCTACATATTACTATAGTATAGAGCTTACAGTATTTGTGAATTATCTTCAATGATATTATCATAATTTATATTTGATATTTTCTTTATTTCCTTTTTTTCTATGCTTTGGCAACACAAAGAAAGTGAGATTGGAAAGGGAAAGAGAGTAATTATGAACACATCACACCTTTCCCAACTTCTAAATAGGCCTATTTCACTTTTGCATCTTTATAGAGTCATCATCAAGATCCAGAGAGAGATCAACAGAGGTGGAGAGAAGAGTGGTGTTGGTCAGAGGTAAAAGTGCCCTCCGTGGACCATATTCACACAGCGGCCATTTTGCTCTTATGTCATGAGGTTGGGATTTCTTTTTCCACCCTGTTCCCAACCTGAGCATGACACTAATGCCCGCCATGTGAATATGGTCACTCAACAGTCAGTGAGGAGAATCGTTATGCCAGGGCAGATGTTGACCTATATTATTTTCATGTTCTTCATGTTCTCCTGCACAGATCAAAAGCACAACAGTTTCCAAAACAAGGTGAGGCAAACTTAGCTGGCGTATAACCTAGAGGCGGGAATTATCCCACAATACAATATTATCACAATGCTAGTCACAATATTGTAATATCGCAATATATTGCAATTTATTAACCTTTTTTCAACTGCTAATTATGTCTTTGTCAAACTTTGTAAACATCTGCAATAAGATAAAATGTTCATTCTGTTCACCTCAATCATTCTTATTGGAGCAAAATGGGATTGTCAAGCAAAATTATTATTATATATTTTTTTTAATATGGCATCACTGTATCGATATAATATCAGCATGCAACATATTGTGATATATTGCTGTATCGACCCCCCACCCCACCCCTAGTATAACTGTACCACTGACAGCATTTCTCCCCATTTCTGTCCCTACCTGTAGATTTCACACAGGAGGGAGATGCTTGTGACTCATCCGTAAGTCATAGTGACTATACTCTACAACTCACTTTCCATTACAACATTTATAACATTGCTATTACAACACAGTTTAAATTGTTTTATTGCCTATATTGTAACATACAGTATATTATAACCGATGGGGCATACAGACCCTCATCTGTACCTTGTATTTTTCTCATATTTTTATATTCCGTTAATTATATTGTTTACACTGTTTATATTCTCATATATTTTTATATTCAGATTATATTTTATTGCCTATATTTATGTCTTTCTTCTATTACCCTGCCCATACTTGTACCTCCCCTCACCCAATGCGGCTATGACACCCAAATTTCCCCAAGGGGGATCAATAAAGGAATATCTTATCTTATCAATACAAATTATGACAGGAACACCGATATAAGATACTCTCTTCAAGTGAGTAAATATTTGGTGCCGGCAAACATTTGACGCCAAAAAAAAGAAAGAAAGAAATTCAATAAATTGCGTGCTTATTTGTTGATGATCCGTTTTGATTTATGGTATATTTTTTGTCTAATTTTGAATCTTTCATGTCTTGTGTGAAGCTCCTTGTAAACTACAGTTTGATAAATAAATATGAATATAATTATATAATATTTAAGTTACAGTATATATGATAAACATTAAGGCGTGTTATAGTTGAAGGCTCATGATATTAATGTTATTTGAATATATTTAAACTTGGCCCATTTCATGAAGATTTTGTTGGGGCGAGGGGGGCCCACAACATGTTGATCTGCAGAACCACTGCATTCAGGTGATCATTAAGTTATAGAAAAGGAGTTGGACCATATAAGTGTATAGGCTATTCTTCCTACTCTTTTTTGGACATTATTGAATTTGAATAAAATGTAATTAAATCTTTATTTAGAATGTGAAAAATAAAAACACATACAAATGTTTACAAATAAAATAATAAAAAGCAACATAGTTAAAAATAAATAAACAATATTGACCTAACATGTCCGAAAAGGAATAGGAAGAGGTATACACATTTATATTTTTGCTGTATGTTTAGTGCTCATTTTATTGGTTATTCTTGTTTTGTTCTCTTACTTATTATTTGTTAGGTGTTCAAAAATAAAAATCTGTTCAAATTTGATTTGAAAGCACCAGTATATACATTATTATCATTATATGGTGATTGTTTGTTGCCATTGTTCATATTATCTGTTGTTGACTCTGGGACATGTTTTATTATCCAATGTTATCTGTCTGGGTTGTTCTGCTCAGGACTGTGAACGTGATAATGTCTATGAGGAGGCAGACGATGATGGGAAGGACAACTATATCTGTGCCCTGTTGCAGCAGCCTGAAGCTGGGCAAGGAGAGAGTGATGAGGGCAGCGACAATGACTATGAGCAACCTCCCTCCACAGGCACAGAGAACCTCCCCAGAGCCCTCACCCAGACCAATCCCCTGGGGAACAGAACTTATATAGGTACCAGAATATAGCGGTTACATACTGTACTGTAGGTACAATATAATAACAGTGGTATAGATACCAGAATACAACAGCACTGTAGGTACAATATAATAACAGTGGTATATAGGTACCAGAATACAATAACAGTGGTTATATACTGTACTGTTGGTACAATATAATAACAGTGGTTATATAGGTACCAGAATATAACAACAGTGGTTATATAGGTACCAGAATATAACAACAGTGGTTATATAGGTACAAGAATATAATAATGATGCTTCATGAAGAATAACAAGTACAAAAAGTGTCATAGCCAATCATCAAACCACTTATCATGTTAAAGGGAAATTCCATCGCATTAAACAAATGTACCACATTGAGACACAACTGATTAATTATCTCTATGTGGCCAAAGCGATCTCTGCTCAGAAACATCAGCAGTGAAAGATGCTCATTTGGTAGGTGAGTTGAATGTCATAATGACACATAACTGAATTGAGAAGAACTATGATGAGCGGGTCATTTGAATTTCCCTGATACCTTGATCGTGTCTCTCTCTCTCTCTCTCTCGATCAGTTTCCCACTCTTTCCCGCCAGGTAATGGAGAAACCACAAGTAAACGCACAGCCCTCCCCTCCTTGTGTGTATTTGATAGGAGTGGCAACCTTTGACTGGCAATGAACGATGCCTGCCCCTTTTCCACCTCAGTGCAGTCCTTTGTAAAGCAGGAAGCTGGAGTATGCACAGTAGTTTAGGGTTTTATCTCCCACCTGATGATATGTACAGAGCTGGCCCTGAGCTAATTTTACTCTGTAGTAAAGCAACCTTTCTACAAATACAAGAGAGACCCAGAGTGGAATGACCCTTTAACTAAACCCCACAAACGGATCCATTGAGACTGCAATCTAAAGGTTAAATGCATGCTGTTGTTATCTTGGTGCCAGGTGAATTAGATGTGTGATGACATTACCTGGCACCAAATCAGCCAATAGTAGATTGCAATAGCATGCATTTAACCATGAGATGGCAGTCTCTCAATGGATTTATTTGTGGGGTTTAGTTACACAGTAATATACACGTGCCTGAGCTACGAGGGGCAAAGTGGCTAACCATGAGTGAGTGAGTGACTGAATGAGTGACATTGCTAGGTTGTGACTGTGAGGTGCTTCATGTAATAACATGGCATATTCATTATGATTCATTTTCTTGTGTGTGTGTGTGTGTGTAGGTTGTGCTCCTCCCCCTGCTGGATGGGCCCCTCGGCTTCCCCAGCGGCCTGGTAGTCAGTCATCAGCCCCCACACTTCGCAAAGTGAGTCTTCATACTATATTCTCTCTCCTGTCTTTTTTCCTTCCTATAGTTTACTACATCTTTTGTAGGAACACACCAACATTATGGGAAATTAGCTTACGGTCTTCTCCAGTGGTGCAGTTGTGGTCACACGCGGTTACACGCAGTGTTACCAGATCACATGTGCGTGCGTGTGTGTGTGTGTATAAATCAGTTCTGTGCGCATGCACGTGGCGTGTTACCAGTTCCCATATTACGACTGCACCACTGGTCTTCTCCAGAGTGAGTTGAGTTGAGTCAAATGATATTGGCAGCAGCCTGAATGGCCTCCGCCATCGGTGTGTGAATGGGTGAATGTGAGGCATAAGTTATAAAGCGCTTTGGATAAAAGTGCTATAAGCAGTCCATTTATCTTATTTGCCATAAAATGTGTACTGCTTAGAACACTGCGAGTCTACGTTACTTGATTATTGAAAATGTTCGACAGCTACTTTACTGTGTAGAAACTTGCGAGGGAAAACAATCTTCACACAGATGGTTAAATTTTTTATTTTTAATCTAACCAAATACCCAACCTCTCTTCTTATTTTTACAATTTAACTGATTGGTAATATTTTTATTATAATTGAATATGAGATATATAATATATACATTTTTCACCACTTCCACTCCTGTCCTGGCAGGTCGCTCATCCTCCTCCACCCAGACGTGACTCCTCCCCTCGGAGACCACTTAAAGCAGCAGTCCAACGTACGTTTGAGTGATAACCCCACAATCAGCAAGCTTAGTGATAATGAAGCGGAATATTTTGATATACTGAATATTTTGACTGCTTATTTATCAAATGGCTGATTGACAAAAGTATGCAATAAGGTCTAAATCAATAATTACGAGTGGAATTGAATGTAAAAATGCTGCCTCTCTCTCAGCCCCGGCCATGTATGGTCCAGCCCTGCCCCATATTGACAGGTGGAGCAAGCCTGGCCAATCTGCCCTAGCCAGGAACAACTCTCCAAAGAAAAGTATGTAGGTATTACATCATTACTGTCAAACGCATGTCAACATCATAGCTCCAAAAGGCTTAAAGCTGCAGTAGGCAACTTTGGAGAAATTAGCAGGAGTGAATTTACCTACCCAGCAGAAATAGAGCAAGCTCTGCATCGCCCATACACGTGCAACACAAGGTTTTCCACAGACTCCCAGAGGCACCAGCAGCTTTAAGCTCTTGCAGCTTTAAAGAAAGACAATCAGATAAGATATGATAAGATATTCCTTTATTGATCAAGATGTTCACTTTGATGACCATACATTTCTTTTTATTCTACAATGGGTTTTAAATCGGTTTCATGTGCCCTAGGATCATGAAACACTCTTGAACCTTAAAAGACCTTTCAAGTAATGGTGTATGACGATGGCTAACATCGGGACTCCTGATGTGTCATGAGACAGCAGCCGTATTGATTATGCAGGTTATATTCAGGACAATAGGTTGGATTGTAAAACTGCAACTGCCTGTGTGATTCTGAAACTTCTACAGTTTTGCATTGCAATAGCTGTTTCAAACCAAACACAATATTTTCCATCATCCTATGGTGCACTTACCCACCATGTCCAGGAGAGGGCAGTCCTTTCATCTCTGTTCAAAATATTTCTGGCTCTGCTCCCTCACCCAACAACAACACAGTCCCTCAAGTGAAGGGCCCCAAGCCACCTGACCAGTCAAACAGGTAAGATAACCTCAATACACCCCCATTCCCAAACACACACACACAGATTGTTATTTTTTAATTACTGAGGAGGGCGGTATAACAGTACCTGATAGGTACTGGTAACAGTACCATCTTCCTGGACTTTTACTTTTAAACCAACATTGTACAATTTTACTTTACTGTACACTTACTGTATATTTTATATTAGAATGTATATACATAACATAGGAAATGTATATCCCGGACCGTATTTTATTCTTAGGCTTATTTCTATTCTTATTTGTGACTTTTATTTTGTCTACCTAAATGTGTACTGTTTACTGTGAGCGATTTGTAGTGCCAAATTTCCCTCGGGATGAATAAAGTATTTCTATTCTATTCTATAAAAGTGGGGACACCCTAATGACGTGCCGTCTTCTTTTCGTCCTCACAGAGCTGGTCAATTCATTCCAACCCCTCCACGACCTCCAACACGATCTCAACCACCACCACTTCAACCACCACCTCCACCACCACTTCAACCACGACCTCCACTGTCTCAAGCCTCTAAGACTCACAATACACAGTCAGAGCAAACAAAGGTAAACCGTGTTAAAATGTCATTCACATCGCCCTTCACTGAGCACATAAGACAATAGGCTGATGGATTGTGGTTAACTTTTCTTGAATAAAAACAATTTGTGTCCTTGGAGGGAGGCAGACAGCAGATGGTGCTGTCTCACCGGTGAATACAGCCAGTGAAAACTGAATGACATACCCATCCATGTTGAGAATTCAACACCCGCCACTGACTTTTTAATTTTTTTTTTTATTATTAAGTAATTATTATTACTACTACTATTATGTCTTTGCTAAAGCAAAATATCCCTAAACATTCCTGTCACTACAACAGCAAAATTAGCTCAAACTGAGAATTCCCTGTTCCTTACTACCGGTATGAGTTTGTTCCATCGTGGTGAACCATGTTCTATTCCATTGTGGTCCAGGCTCTGGATCAAAGGTGGTACGCTGGACAAGCAACCAGGAGCGAGGCCGAAGCTGCTCTCAGAGAGGTCAACAAGGTCAGTCAGGCGTCTTGACTCTCATATCGTCCCATTTCATCTGTCAAGAGTAGTAAACGAACACATGAGAATTCACATTTTGTATTAAATGTCACAGCATTTAAGCATTTGTGTGACATATAAAAGGCAAACACATGACCTTGATATGCCAACTTAATTTCATTGCACACCTTTCAACTCGTGAGCCTCATTTACAGCGACGACAAGCTTACAAAACAAAGACACAGTAATCAGTATTCATACATATAGGCAAAACAAATAAGAATAAACCATACAAATCTACTAAGTTACAAGCTGACACAGTGGTCAGAGATCATATTTTTAAATGCAGCAAGAACATCCCACTTCAGTCAGTTGGAGGGCATTCCAGGTGTTGGAAGCATCAAAGGAAAAAGCAGTTTTTCCTAGTTCAGAGCAAACTCGAGGAACCAACCATTTGAACATGTAAAATAGGTTCCAAGATTCCATTCTAACAGTGTTGTGATAATGGTAAATGGCTGCATTTATCCAAAGCGCTTTACAATTTGTTCCTCACATTTTACCCATTCACCATTTGTGGGACCCTCTCGAAAACGAGATACTGTATCTCAATGTGGTTTTCCCAATAAAAGAATTTCAATATTTCAATATATGCAAGGTGCCAACCGGCTCAGCAATTAGGGGTTAAGGGTCTTGCTCAAGGACACTTCTACACACTAGACGGGAGGAGCGGGAATGGAACCGGGAACCTCCGGATTACCAGACGACTGCTCTACCTACCGAGCCACTGTCACCCCGTGATTTAAGGGGGAAAGCTTACTACCAATAAGGGCTTTAAAAATACCAATGATGGTTGCACATTTCAAGCAGAGAAGGCCATCCAACCTTTTCATGAAGGACACAGTGGTGGGTATAATACCTGTCACCAGTAATACATCTGAGGGCAGAATGATAGACCGAGTCCAGAGGTTTAAGAGTGGTTTTAGAGCATGCCTATAAATCACATCACCATAGTCCAAAATCTATGAGAAAACAGATTCAACAATCCTCTTTCTACTAATCACAGGAAAGTTGAATATATTTCTGTACAGGAAGTAGGGCTGGGTCATTAATCAAGTTTCAATTTCTATTGCCATTTTGCATTGCCATGATCATAAAAACAGGATAATTGAGATAAAACAATTATTGTGCCACATACCACGTTGCTCTCATTTTGTCTTGTGTTGTAAATGCAGTGCACCCTTCCTTCACAGCAGTGCGCCCCCCCCAAATCAAATGAGTAATCTAATTAATAGTAATCTATTATAAAATGTAATAACCGTGAGTTCAATATCAATCAAAATAATCGTGATTATGATTTTTGCCATAATCAAGCAGCCCTAAAAGGAATTTATCTTTGAACTGTGTGGAAAAACGGTGTGTGTATCTGTCTGTCTAATGTGTCTCAGGATGGGGCATTTTTGGTCAGGGACAGCTCCACAGGTTCATCTGAACAGCCTTACACCCTGATGGTGCTGAACCAAGGAAAGGTGTATAACATCCATGTCCGTAACCACGGCAACTGCTACTTCCTGGGCACTGGCCACAATAATGAGGTAAACGGAAGGATCAATCATCAAGATGCCTTCAACCATATTAACTCAGACTGTCCGAGACTCTCCCTCACTCTCCACCTTTAAATCCCGACTCAAAACCTGCCTGTTCTCCCAAGCATACAACCTTCCCTACCCATAACCACCCTCCTCCAACCTACCACCTCCCTTTCCCCTTCCCTACTTTCTTTCCCTCTCCTGCCCCCCCCTCCCCTCAGTTTCCTTACTTCCCTGACTGTTCCCCTACTGGACTCTGTATCTGTTTCTTGTCACCCGTGGTCGTATGTCCTGCGCATTCATACTGTTGCTTATTCCCTGTGGTTCTTTATTTCTCTGTTCATTTGTTTTGCTCATTGTCAGCGTCTTTGGGTTTTTGAAAAGCGCTTTATAAATAAAATGTATTATTATTATTAAGATTAAAAAATATATATATGTGGGCGGCTAGGTGGTGCAGTGGGCAAGGCGCTCACCACCAATGCAGGAGACGCTGGGTTCGAGCCCAGCTCTCCGCATTGCTATCAGCTTGGCTGGTCGTTCATACTAATACAATTGGCAGTATTAGGGGGTGGGAAGCTAATGGGTGGGGATCGGACGTTGTGGACAGCGACTCCTACAGGTCGGTTGGTGTGCCTGCGCAGCAGAATCAGGAAGCGACGGGGGCGGCGTGCCCTCCAAACGCAGACCCCCGACGCTGAGAGATCGCGCTGTGCAGGTGAAAAGATGCGACTGCTGCTTCCTCGAGTACCGGAGGGGACACGTGATGTAAGGCTTAGTCCACATTGCAGCCGGCTTGTGGGAGGCATGGCCTAACAGCGTTCGAGACAGGGGAGGGTAGAATTGGACGATACGAAATTGGGATGGGAGAAAAATAGAAAATGGGAGAAAAAGTAGATAAAAAAAAAAATGTATATATGTCGGAATATTAAACAACATGATTTCTATAAACGTAGAGAGCGAATCTAATTTTGACGACAGTTATGAGTGAACCGTAGGAAGAACAGAGATGCACAGTTCACATCTACTGCCATGCCTCAGGGGTTGTACATACGGTCCACGGATAAAGCCATTTCACATTGACTTGTTCAATGATGCGTCCATTAAGTCACTAACGGTCATTTTTGTTGTGTGGTGCTGTGTTTTAGAGTTTCCCCAGGGTAAAGGAGATGATCGTGCATCACACACAGACTCCGTTACTGCTCCTTGATGCCACAAGCTTTGGAGCACAAAGCCAATGCTGTCTGTTGCACCCGGCAGGACTCTGAGGCAGACCAACGCCAAGCTTAACATGGGTGTTTATGTTTGTATATGTATGTATGTGTCTATGTGTACATGTGCATGTATCTGTGAGCGACTGCTTTGTAGCACATTAAAACATGTCACGTTAAAATATGTCACAATTACTGTTGCCCACAGACAAAGGCGTGTTACTGAATTTTCTAATCTACAAGAACAGAATAAAATAAAGTGATAGAAGAATGATTTCCCAGAACGTGATTTTAGAGCACTCGTTTTACAATGTCTTTTTATAGAATTTAGTATTTGTCAAACACTCACATAATAATGAAAAAAGACATTGTCTCCGTTTAAATTGTGAGAAGTTGTACCATTTCAACAACTTCAGGGTGAGTGTTTGTGACCCAAGTGGCCCAGAGTTTATGTAGGTAATATATAATGCTACAGGGGATCTTTAAGTTAATTTCACTCTATGTTAATTTGCCCGGCTGTGATATGAAGCAAGCATAGCCTAGCGGTACATACACAGCTGTGATATGAAGCAAGCATAGCCTAGCGGTACATACACAGCTGTAATATAAAGCAAGCATAGCATTACATATACAGCTGTGCTATTAAGCAAGCATAGCGTAGCGTTACTGTACATATACAGCTGTGATATTAAGCGAGCGTAGCGTTACTGTACATATACAGCTGTGATATTAAGCGAGCATAGCGTAGCGTTACTGTACATATACAGCTGTGATATTAAGCGAGCATAGCATAGTGGTACATATACAGCCGGGGAGACCAGCAACATATCCCTCTGAGAAACACAGAATACAGTATGTATGCATTTCACCAGGGAGGTCAGAGTGCAGATATTTCTATACATATTTTCCATATGGGGGGATCCCACCAGCAGTGTTTCCCATATAGTTATACTAATATAGCTCTATTGTTCCTGGGGGCCACATAAAAACACTAAACATTAACACACGACATCCAAGAACCACCCACACTAAATCACATAATACATCTGACCCAAGACCCAGATCCCCTCATACTCCAGCCAGTACCCATCATACCCACCCAGTACCGTACCAACAATGGTTCAATGGTGTGTTAGCCTGCCACCACCACAAATAACATTAAAACCTGTTGGGAAACACCGCACTTGTGACATTCCAGTTCTGGTGCAGTCCGTCTATCTAATCATTATGCCCTCGCTGCTGGCCATATCGCATCGTAGTTATAATAAAATGCTTTGTATTTCTAGAGACAGAAACATTGAATATGATGGTTTACACATATCTACCGTAAGTGGTTCTAGTATTAAGAGTCACTCCGTGCATATACATATCTTGGTGTGGCTAGATGAGAAATGTTTAAATTTGGGGCGCCCTCGTGGCGCATACCATAGTGCCTCGCACACCTATGCGGCCGACCCGGGTTCGATCCCAGCTCCCGTCGTTATTTGTTGCATGTCCTCCCCACCTCTCCTCCCGTTCGCCCTCTCCTGTCGGTCCTGCGTGACCAATAAAGCTGTAAAAATGCCAAAAAAAATTAAATTAAATTAAAATGTATTCCATGTGGACAACCTTGCCTCCAAGTTACATCAGAAAATTGTCTTCCTATACAGAAACAGAAACAGCTTTCCTTTGATTAGTAGGAAGAGAGTTGTCAAAGCAGTTTTCTTATCAGTCCTGGAGTATGGTGACATAATCAACCTTTAAATCCTTGGACTCTGTATATCACTCTGCCCTCAGATTCATCACTAATGATCGATACGACACTCATCACTGTGTCCTTTATGAGAAGGTTGGTTGGTCCTCGCTGATGGAGAGGCGCAACAAACACTGGTATTTGTTCATTTTTAAGGCCCTTATTGGTAAGCTACCTCCTTATACTATATCATTATTGGAATCAATGTTGGTACCGATGGAACCCGTTCTAGTGACTGGCTGCTCTTAAGGTCCCTCGAGTTTGCTTGGAACAGGGTAAATCAGCATTTTGCTATGATGCCCCTAGCGCATGGAATTAACTCCAACAGTCCCTAAAGCTTGAGATTCTCCCCTCTGTTGCAGAGTTTAAAACAATGATCTCCAACCATTGTCAATCAAGTTGGACATGTTTGAATTGATTGTTACCCTTTTTTTTTGCTTAACTCTGTATGTACACTCGACGTGACTGTAAATGAGGGAACCTCAGTTGCCTTTCGAGTTTACATAAAGGTTTGAAAATATGCACCACCATCCATCTCTTCTTCTCGCCCTCCCTCCTCCGGCTCAGCTCGGGAAGCCGCTTGTGCTCCTCTTCGCCCCACTCTCTCCAGGGACACTTCCTTGTGCGGGTGGCCGATGCACACAATCAGATCACACTCTCTCAGCTGGGTCCGCACTGCAGGCATTTAGCGCAGAAGAAAAGAACAGAAAGAATCCGCTGACACAAGAGTTTTACACACTGCATCTGATTGTATGTAGTGGGTAATGTCAATTAGTTTAATTAGCCCTGCATTGCACAGACACTGTAATTGGTTCCACGTTCTTCTTCAAAAGCCTCACATACTGTTGGTTGTGTTATCTGAAAACGCTGTTCTTTCACAACGAACGCTAATTGCTACAGGGTATGGTAGTTTACATTATCACAGAGATCACAGCTACATGTTTTTTTTTCCTTCTCATTCTTAACCAAGATATATCAAAGTGTCACAGCGACGAGCCAAAATCCCCCCCTCCGTATCTCCTTCAAGTTTGGATGTGATGATCTAACAAAGCCACTGCATTTCCTCCGGCCTCCGGGGGCTCTGAGACACGAGTGCAAGCCGATAGTTCCCCGTCAGGGCTGACACGTTCTGGGGAGGATTACTGTCGGATTGCCTGTTTGCCCACCAACCGTCCCCTTTGGCAGAGATAAAGCCACAACATTATATCTTACATCAAATGGTGAGATGGGTAAAAACCTGTGTGTGTGTGTGATCCTCACAGTTACTCCTATCTCCCCCATCAGCAGGAAGCCATCTGACAGACATTACACCAAGGGAGTCTAGCTACATGCACGGCTACATTGCGGAGCAGTTGGGTGTACTTTAACCCCGTAATCACGTTTCAGATCTAGTGCAAGTTACATTGTGCGATTTGCATACTTTCACATTACTCTCGGCGGGGTAATTGAACTCTGCGGTACGTTTTGTAGCTCAGACGTACGTGCCAGTTGATCCATGGAGTGAGACATGGCTTCCAGCTGTTTCAGTGCATCGTCCAGATCGATGGTGTTGGAGCAGCCCCTTTGTTCTCCGCTTCTCTCCATCTAGAGAAACAGGATAATAACACGTTGGGGGGGGGGGGGGGGGGGGGGGTGAATAAGAACTTGGCTTTAGTCTCAAGAATCACTTCGCCTGAATACATGTGAATATAATTTAGGGCATCAAATTAATTTGTATTCCTACACTTTTGTTTGAGTCTATTGTCTATTTGATTATATTTCTTTTGGCATCTTTTATTCTCATTGGGGCTTAGGGGGCTACATTTCTATCCTATTACCATGTAACAAAACATGTGCAGACAAAACAATGCTACAGTTTCCCCTCTGGAACAATAATGTTCTTATCTAAATTACCAGGATTCCGTTTGATGTGGCCTCAGATTTACAAAAAGGCTACAAAGACAGTTTCAGTCAAAACTTGTTTTTATTACACTAAATGGGTAAAACAGAGAACACTACAAATCTGCACCTACAACAACAGGGTGAATTGACACAATACCCTCTGAATATATAACAATCCATCATTTTGGGGGAATATGAAATATCACATCAAATATCGGTCTGTGGGGTGGCAGTTGGATCCACATGCTCAGAACACCCATCGATCTCTGGACTCCGGTCAATGTCATGGTCCGATTCCCCACAAACAGCCGCCCTGCAACTCAGATAGCCTTCCTCCAGCCTCCGCATGGAATCCCGGAGCTCTGGTCCGGTCCGCCACACAACCATGTCATAGGCCATCCATGTCAACTGTACTACAGGAGGAGAGAGTACAAGAGTTTTAGCCTACATTAATCAGTGGGGTTCTCAAACTGTTTCACTCAAGGAACCTCAAATTGAATGGAGGATTTGGTCCCCAATGGATATTTGTTATGAGTGATTTAGGGCTGATTTAACAATTCAGAATAATATACTGTAGGTTGGGTTGGGATATAAAAGAAACAGGAGTGAAACCTATAATATGGCCAGATCAGTCACTCTGATACATGATCTTATTTTGATAACTTGAATAAAATGTTCAAATTAAACCAATCCCCATATTCCAGGCTCTTATATTGCATCACTCTAAATGTAGCCTAATGTTATGGTCACTTTATATTCCAAAAAGTCCAGTAACACAGCTGCTATATAGACGGTTTCAAAGTGACAACCATTTTATTTCTAGTTTATTTCCTGTTGCAATGTTTACTAATTCCTAATACAATAGTAGAAAGGAAATACACTCGGGTCCAAACCGTTCCCGAGCGACACAATTCCAGTGAAACCGTCTAAAATAATGGGACAAACCTGATCTACTTTCGACATTTTCAACCATCCTCTCCAAATCATCCTTGGTCAACTCCAGCATCACGTCGCCGCTGCCATCAGGGGAGGAAGGTGAAGCGGCCATCGTCTACAAACCGTCAATATTCTCGTCAGAGGCGTCGAGTCCGAGAGACTGATATAAGTTAATACACACAAGACACAACAATAGTTAAGTTAGCTAAGTTAAGTTAGTAAGGTTAGCTAACGTGGGTCTAAAATGTCTACCTAACGCTGGGTGTTCAACGTATTTGAAAGAGGTTACTAAACTTACCGTCGAGTTGGTTCTTCCAGACGTCTTCTCTTCAGAAACAAACGAACGTCGTGTCCAGAAAATGTTCCGAAGAGCTACGTTGACGTCACGCGCCTTCCTGGATGATGGTTCTTGATTCCGCAGCGCGTGCACCACCTGCTGCCACAACCCGCGGGGCCACAGAACCACTGAGGTTATGCACGCTGCTGGATACAATCATTTAGAAAGGTGCCCGTGGAGGTCAATTTAACTCTTTGAAGGAAGAATCAGGAATGCAATATTTATTTAAATTTTATTTTAAGAATGAAAAAGCAGGCTACCATAAACACACAATATGAATTGAAAATGGGGGACCCTGATGTAAACAAGACGAAAGTCTTTCTCTGGTCTGCATCCCCTTAACAATTGTGTGTATTGAGCCGTACTGTATTGTACCCATTGTGCAATCTGTTAAATAAAGTTTTCATTCATTCATTCACAAATAACTTTCTACTAAAGCTATAAACCAGAGAATCGAGGCACTCATCGACAACAATGTAATTCCATTGTTGTGAACAGTTAATTATAAGTCAGAACATTTAGCCACCACATCCCTATTAAATCATGGCTTGCTGCCACTACTACATCCACAAAGTGCATCTCTTTTTCAATTGTATTTGGAATTCTGTATTCATTAATGATTGGCTGTTTTGTGTTTTATTGTGTTTGTGACTCCTGTCCAGGGAATGGGATGATTGTCTCTTCATGAATGTGCTTGTGGCTCTCTTGTTTATATTTTCTGGAAAAAGGTGTTCAAAATATCTAATCAGGTTCATTACTATTTCTGAATATTTGTTCAGATTTATGTGGGCTTTAGATGAATGGTTGCCTGGTGTGAGTGTGGAAAAATCCTTAATTGAAATCGTGAAACCCCCTCCTGAAGACACAGGTTGACAAGAAAGAAAAAAAGGTGAAAAACCACCTGAGAAAACAACCAATCAGAGGAGACTGTGGGTGTTTCCAGGGAGACAGATAAAACAGGTGTGACAGGTGACATCTCTGACACACTACATAGAGCCAAAGAGGCAGACAGCTTAGAGGTAGACTGGAAATATACAGGGAAAGTAGAGAGAGAAAAAAACAAGAAGGACTAAACAAAAGAAGGGAGATTTAACCCCCGAATTTGAGGCTAAAGATTCTGAAGCAACACACCAACCAAGGACAAAAGACTGAAGGAAAGACTTGGAGAGGCGAGAAACGACAAAGCGACGATGTCTTCATTCGAAGGCCAGGGCCAGTCTCCTCCTCGGTGTGGCCCCCAGTTCCCCAGCCTGGGCCAGGAGCCCCCCGAGCTCAGCATGTACAGTGACTGTTACTACCCTCCGCCCTCGCTACCGAGCCCCCAGCGCACCACGCCGTCCTCCTACGACCTGGGCGACTACTCCACCCCCGTCTCCAACCCTTACCTCTGGTTCAACGGCTCCGGGATCAATGCGCCACCTTACCTGACCACCACGGTGCCGCCAGGGAACCCCGGGCCCCCTTTCGTGCCCCAGCACTACGGCATGCAGAGGCCCTACCTGGGGCCGGCCGGAACCGGGGGCCCGGGCGGAGAGCTGGGCTGGTTTTCTCTTCCCTCCCAGGAGGACCTGATGAAGCTGGTCAGACCGCCCTACTCTTACTCCGCTCTCATCGCCATGGCGATCCACGGTGCCCCCGATAGAAGACTGACCCTGAGTCAGATTTACCAGTATGTGGCTGACAATTTCCCCTTCTACAACAAGAGCAAGGCAGGCTGGCAGAACTCCATCAGACACAACCTCTCACTCAATGACTGCTTCAAGAAAGTGCCGAGAGATGAGGATGATCCAGGTATTTATTGAATTACTTATAAACGTACTTATCTTCCCAGCTGTTTGACAAATGTGTATCTTTTTTATTTGTATGTGTTGTGTTTTGAACATCTTTTCATAACAATTTGGATGTCACTAGCTTACACTGCTGGCGGGACAAAACCTCATAACTCCAAAATCCCAACTTTTCAGCAGATGAAAAAAACGAACACAGATTTGAGGGTGAATAGAGTTAGGAGGTTTAGACAGATTGTTTAAACTTTGTAAAACCCACACACACATATGGAGGATGATCTACGGGGTTGATTTATATAAAAAAAAAAAAAAGTTTAAATGGAGTTATGAGGTTTTGTCCCGCCAGCAGCGTTATATTGTTTAATCTAGTAATTAGCTTTGACTGAACTCTAGCAATCTCTTACATATCATTTCTCCTATGTTCCAGGGAAGGGTAACTACTGGACACTAGACCCGAACTGCGAGAAGATGTTCGACAACGGAAACTTCCGCCGTAAGAGAAAGAGGAAGTCCGACTCCCTGTCTGGTGGAGAGGGGGGGTCAGGGGGTCCAGAGTCCGGCGATAGTGACAGGGGCAGCCCCAAACACCCTGGCAACCCCGGCCTGGACATCTCTCCGACTTCGGACAGAATCCCGTCCCCATCCCCTTCGGGCCCTGCACCGTGCCTGAGCAGCTTCCTGTCTGAGATGTCCGGAGTGGCGTCCGGGGGAGCCAATGAGATCGTGGGAGACGGGCTGAGCAGGCCCCTGCACATTATGGATGGGGCTCAGAGGCCTACACAGCCCGGGGGCTTTGGCAGTTACTCCCCCAACTCCGTTGCCCCGGAGTGGGCATCGCCACTACCACCTCCCCCTACACTCTCCTCTTCCCCAACTCACTCTTCACTTGGGTACAGTAGCCCCATTCTCAGCCAGTTCAATGGCCATTTCTACCCTGGACTGGGATCAGCAGGGATCCTCTACCCACGTGAGGGCACAGAGGTGTGACGATCCTTAAAAACGAGAGAAAATCACGCTTAGGATTAAGAGTCGAGAAACCTGCCAGAGATAGAGGACACGGAGATACACCTGTCTGATCACACCTGAGAGACTGAGCCGTTATCTGAAGAGAGACAAAAATAGTTTCAGCACACAAACACACACACACACATACACACACATAGACACACACACAGTTGTATGTTTGCGCTGACTGAGTCCGTTGAGATCTCTATATCGTGTGACGGCGTCGCAGGAAGGCTCTGCTTCCCACAGGAACACGCTGAGTCAGCCATCCCAAAAACTCCTCGTCTGCTCCACTATCAGGTCCTCAATCAGCTTTAATTCACCTGACCAAAGCCTGTCTCTATCAGATCTGACTCATTATTAACAGATCCCCGATCAGCTCCTCTGCTGATGTCAGCCCGTTCCACACTGCTACCCCCAACCGTCTGCTGATGTTAGATGGTAATCAGCCATGCGATACACATACAGCACAGACAGCATAGCGCAGAGTAGTTTACCTACTCGGTAGTCTTCACAGTGTATGGACACAGCCCTCATAGATTTCAGTCAGTGATAAGGATATTGTCTGTTAAAGCTGGAGCCATGAAGGCTAAAGGAATGTAATCCGATATTCTTACAAACTGAGATTCCCTAATGCCTAGTGGTGATTTAATTTTGTAAATATGTATATAGGATGTGCAATGTTAATGAGTTAAGTTTATATTGGTGGCTTGTGGGTACAACTTTCATTGTACGAAATGGGTTTATAATGTATTGTATATGCTTAAATATTGATGTTGTGTTTTTGATATGAATAAAAAAGAAAAAGATAAAAAAAAGAGACCTTTCACTTGGACTTCTTTCTTTTTAATTATACAGAACAAGGGAATTTACAGGACATTTGCATAACATAAACGCCGGCCAAATGTACAAAATTTATAAATGTATGAATGAATGAAATGTAAACCCTTCTCTCAGCACCTAAACAAAAAGATAAAGAAAATAAACATGCACAGACAGAAAGCAGTCCTGTCAGAAAAGCGATGACCAATGAGAGGGTGAGACCTGCATGTCAGTGTAACCTAATCCCTCCCTGATGGATAGTAAACTGATTCACCTCAACGGTGAGAATCGTCTTCCTTCTCTCCTTCTCCCCCCCCCCCCCCCCCCCCCCAAAACCCTCTGTCACAACCTGCTGACTGGACAAGAGTTATAGTTTGTTGAGGGACGACGCGGGGATTAGCTGGGAAACTGGGGTAAGGGTGGTCGGGGGGGTTGAGGGGGTTGGTCCCTATGAGTTGAAAACGGTAAACATAAACAGTGCTAGTGCATGGTGGTGGTGTGAAGAGAATGGAATTAAATGAACCATTTCACTGAAGAACCATATGAGTCTGTTTTTAAGTTTCTTGGACTGCATGTATTTGCAGTTGTGAAGTTAATCTAAATCACTTTGGAGTGTGAATGTGATATATTACAAGAAACTACTCAACCTTGACTGTCTTTAACTATGAATGAACACAACACTCTAACTTACCATCTTTAGATAATAAAGTACTCAGCTTCTACTGTCTTTAACTATGAATGAACACAGCACTCTAACTTACCATATTTAGATAATAAAGTAGTCAACCTCTACTGTCTTTAACTTTGAATGAACACAACACACTCTAACTTACCATCTTTAGGTACTCAGCTTCTTTAACTATGAATGAACACAGTGCTCTAACTTACCATCTTTAGATAATAAAGTACTCAACCTCTACTGTCTTTACCTATATGAATGAACACAGCACTCTAACTAATATTGTATCAAACATTACATAATATGTTTATATTATAAAATATAATAATTATTATTATCAAACATTATTATAAAGCATCTAAGTTGCCCTGTTACATGTGTAACTATGAAACTCATAACTGTTTGTATCATGGTTTCAAAAGGACATGTATCATAGTTTTAAAAGGACATGTATCGTGGTTATAAAAGGACATGTATTGTGGTTTTAAAAGGACACGTATCATGGTTTTATAAGGACATGTATCATGGTTTGAAGAAACAAAGAAGTTCCAGGCACTCTTCATGTATAAAAAAGCTTTATTAAATTGCTTGGGTCATATAATAAAAATAAAAAAAAGTTTCGGCCTTCTTCAGGGCATACACATTTTTTCAAAATAAATGTATGCCCTGAAGAAGGCCGATAGAGAGGCCGAAACATGTTTTTTTTGTGTTTTTTTTATTGTTCTAATTATGAACCAAGCAATTTATTAAATCAAATCAAATCAAATCAAATTTATTTATAGGGCCCGACAACACACGTTAATGTCCCCATGGGCCGTACAGGTCTTCTTTAAACAAGTCAAGAAGACAACATAACAATAAGTCAAGAACAGAACAAGAACACTAGATGAATGCAAATAAATGAAAGAATGCAAGCACTCCCAGACATACCCCACGCGAAGGTAAGGAAAAACTCACTAAAACCTAACAATAGGGAAAAAAAGCTCCACAGGCAATGTGGAGGAGAGAAACCTTAGAAGGGCCGTTCAAGGGGGGATCTCCCTTCTTAGATGTCGGTGATAGTAGTGTTGCAGACGGACAGTTGGTAAGCATGCACTCATGTGTGTGGTGAAACACAGATGAGTGCATGCAATAGCAACTGTACATTTTGAAAAATTAAAGATAGAGCTAATAGCGATAGCAACTGAACATTTTGAAAGATTAAAGATAGAGTTGATAGCGGATCTATTTGAGGCACAGGGGCGGCGCAAGAGGGTCACGTCCTCCCCGTCTTAGTCACGGGACATTCAACACTCCGGTCGTTGCTCAGGGACAGCCGGAGACAGGGGGAAGGGGGGGTGGCGCAGAGAGGGTCGCGAACTCCCCGACATCATCGCGGGACATCCGGCACTCCGGTCACCACTACGAGACCTCCGAAGACAGGGGGGCACGCAGAGGGGGTCGCAATCTCCCGGCCTTCGTCACGGGACGTCCAACACTCCGGTCAACACTCCAGGACAGCAAGTCATAGGAAGACAGGGAGACGGGACAGGCGTTAGACAGCTCATGAGATTGTAGTAGGCGGACATAGCAATAGATACAAGTGGTAGGCATATATGTGAATGGAGTAGATATATGAAGTAAGCGTATTATGTGAATAGAATAGAAGTACTTAACCCAGCAATGAAACCGCGTTGACTGTTAATCTGTTAACAGTCTGTTAATCAGTTGACAGGACCACGGACAGACGGCGGTGAATAACTGATCCAATGCCTCGGAGGTGCATGTAGAGCAGTCACTACAAGCTTGGCCAAGACCCCGAGGCATCCATCACCTTAAAGCTTTTTTATACATGAAGAGTGCCTGGAATTTCTGTGTTTTTTCAACTGGCTCCCCTATATCCAAAGAGCACCTTCTGAACACATGGATTCACACTACAAAGACGCTGCAGCCCTCCTTCTTGTTCAAAATGTTTTTTGAAGACTTGGATTGTATTGGAGCCTGGTGAGAGGATGCAGCACAGAGCTAAGCTTCTCAATACTAAAGCAATCAGTGAAATGATAGCCTGTACTACGCCAACATCACACCAGACCAGACAATATTTGAATATGGCCTGGTTTATATTATTTATTCTAAAGCAATAGGCTCTGGTATATGACATAATCGTTCCATACATACAGTATATGGGTCAGGACCACACTGGTCTCATGCGGTTTGATAATGCTGTCTCTGAATAAGTGTATTAGTATAATATAGGATAGTATGATAACATTTCCATATTATGCTTCTGTTATACAGAAACAAGTGCGAGAGAGAGATTGAGGCTGGTACGTTGTCGACCCACTTTGATTCTGCACCAATCCCCAACAACCTCCTCCAATTATATTGTGTATATATGATTTCTTTTGAGTGGCAGTGCATTTCGCAAATGCACTCAATCAACTTAGGCTAATTCAACGTATAGCCGTTTCAAAGTGACAATGATAAGATTCTAAAAGGACCCACGTTTATTTCCTGTTGCAATGTTTGCTAATGCGATACTTGATAGGGAATACGTTTGGGTCCAAAGTACTGTTCCCTAGCAACAGAATTCCAGTGAAACCCAAGGAAACTATAAAAGAAGGAAGGGTCATCACATCACTGTGTAGCGTGTGAACGCACATCGGTGCCAAGTGTCGAAACTTTCAGTTCGGCCAACATGGCATTGAATGGGATCAGCCATCTTCTCGTTTAAACAGGTTATTACCTCAGATGTCATAATCATCAGCAATTTGTTGCATTGTTAACTAGCTAAGGTTTGATATATCGGTTGATGTATATTTCCTCAGATAGCTTGTATATTTTAAATTTGAATACAGGCTTCAATAAAACTGGCATCGAGCATAGAACGCTGCTATTCTGATTTGATGGCACCTTCCTTCTTTCATAGTTTCCTTGGTGAAACCATGTAGCCCACGCATTATACAGAAGACGGAAGTCTTCCACTAGCTAGGTGTCTTTATAGGTTAAGGATAATGGAGAAACAAAGCAGATTGCTTAATTTTGTCACAAAGACATCTTGAGGAGCAAGAAGAAGAGAAGTTCTCAACCCAGACAAGTAGCAACGAAACGTATCTCACTAGCAGAAGTTTTCAATCGGACAGGGGCCTTTCCATCACTTGTTGAAGTACTCGACGTGTGCCCCAGGCATATTCCCTAACGTGAATTGTCTCCCATGGGCCCTCGTCACCCTTCCCATGACAAGCATGAAGACCATTTTCAACTCTCAATCGGATAATCTGTCATGAGGGTATCAGTGGTGACAGACAGAGCGATGTCTGGGGAAACATGGATGCACGTGACATCGTCATGTTAAATTGAAGAGGTGTGTTTTTAGTCGACGGCGGAACATTTTCCAGTTTTCAGCTGTCCTGACTTACTTACTTACGCCTACTACCCCTTCTGGGGCATAGGCCGTCAACAAGCGATCTCCAGTCATCTCTGTCTTGAGCTGTTCACTCCAGTTGGTTCCAGATCATCTTCATGTCCTGACTGGGTCTGTCAATTGGCTAGGCCCACCTGATTTTCTCAGTGTACAATACTTATGGGCACTTTGCCGATTTTCAACCATAATCCTATATTGGTCTGTTGTGAGGAGTTGTGTTGTGTTCTGTATCTCCAGAGGTCAGTCGCATTGGCATTCCTCCGGGTGACGTCACAGAGAGGAGAGCAGACGTCTAGCGAACTGCAGACACTACTTCCTCAACCATTTATTCAACTTTCCTCGAGTTGGGTCTACTAGTTGAAAATGATTGAGGAAATAGTGTCCGCACTCCTCTCTGTAACATCACCCAGAGGAATTTCTCTGGGTGCCGATGTGGCTGAGCTCTGGAGACACAGAACAGGTTGGTGAGTTAACTTACATGTCAGATTATCACATGTCCTACTCATAATAGAACAACAGGATTAAGGTTGAAAATCGGTAAAGTGCTCCTTTAAGATTAGTTGAGTTTTAGATATTATATGATTTATGGATCAGAAATATCCTAACACTAGTATACATACATGGAATACCTGATGTTTGTTTATTTAAATATAATTGTAAACAATAAACAAACCTCAGCAGCAGGCCAAATATATACAGTATCTTTTTAGTATACATTTTAGATATTATTTAGAGTTTGTTTGTTTATTCAAATATAATATATTGTTTAACTGCACGTTAGAGGATATATAAATGTGTACAGTACCTGATGGTTGTAATTATTTATTGTATAGCAAGCAATACCCAGGAGAGTAACCCTGAAGAGTAACTTGAAGAGTCCTTCAAGTTTCAAGATTAAAGTGATCAAATTGCTGAACGCATCATCTGATTTATCTGTATTAGTGTTACAGTAGACTCTATAGAGCATAGGTGTCAAACTCACGGCCCGCGGGCCAAATCCGGCCCGCCACGTCATTTGATGTGGCCCCCCAAGAGCTCAGGTAAAAAAATTATTATTATTATTTTTTTTTTACATTAATATTGGGTTAAAAAATAGCAGTGTTAAAATAATTGTGGGTTAATGCGTTAATAAAGCTTTAACTTTGACAGCCTTAGTTATTACACATTCTTACACATACATGTATGTTGAACATCTGAGGTAACAAAGGAAAAAAGCCAAAAGCACTTACTCCTCAGACATTATTTGACAATTTTACAGCCCAAAATACAAAAAAGATCCAGGCGGAATAGGTAACAAAGGGTTGAAGAAATATTGTCTGAACTGTCAGATGCAAACTGGCTGTGTGACATAACCGAGCATCTTGCTCAATTGAATAAGAAGCTGTAGGGACGCAAACAAGTCCCACCCAAAACTTGACCAATATAGTTGTGAACTGAGACAACCCTTATTTTGTTATTTTTGAGTACAGTTACAGTTGTGTGTTCATGCAGACACATAATAGCAATTTCATTACGAATTGAAAATGGGGGACCCTGATGTAAACAAGTCGAAAGTCTTTCTCTGGTCTGCATCCCCTTAACAATTGTGTGTATTGAGCTGTACTGTACTGTACCCATTCTGCAATCTGTTAATTAAAGTTAATTAAACTATCTTCCATTAGTTGGATGTATGGCCTCTGCAAGGTTGTGTGCAGCCATTTGTTTTTGTAACATCTGCTACATCTGTCCCACGTGTTCTTTGCAGCTCACAGTTGTTAGTTCTGCCCCTCTTGACTGTGACAAAAAGGTTTTGAACAAACTTAATGTCATAGCTTGTATTTGATGATATTCTTCTTTGTTATTTACTTGAATGGTTTGATCATTGATTGGTGGAGTAATATGGGGTTCTGATAAACAAAAATTATTTGTTAAAATAACATAAGCTAACATATATTTTTACATTTATGCAAATGAATATGCAATATGTATAACTTGAATAAGTAATAAATACAGAAACACCATGTTTAACAATATGTAAATGTGTAGCTACATTTATTTTACATTACATTAACATGTATACAGTCTTTGGCCCTTTGAGGGCAACCATAATGCTGATGTGGCCCTCTGTGAAAATGAGTTTGACACCCCTGCGTATAGAGTATCCATCCACTACATGCTTAAGTTATAAGTGGTGGTATTAAGGGCTGGTGTGTTTGCATGTGCGTCAATATGGTGGGGGTGGTGGAGTGTCCATGGGCTGGTTGTGGTGGGCCAGTCTGGGTCAAAACATCCAGGGCATCTTTCTACAAAAAAAGGCAGCCTATATCTCATATGTAAATACTGTTTACTTCTCTGGACCCCAATTGATTCTTAATCCACTCATTATTTGAAGTGAGTGCCTTAAGCATCCCGTTTAATGTACTACACTCCCTATTAATCTTTTTCACTTTTAGGGTGTATTTTATTTATTTTATTTGTGTGTGTGTTTTTTCTTTCTTCTTTCCTCTTTCTTTCTGAGATTTCTGAGACATGTTTGAAAAAGATATATGAGAAAATGATGGATATATATTGGGGCCAAACTTAACCCCCCACTTTCCAAAACGTAACTCATAATCTAATAAGTCATGTTTATTTAATATATTGTATTTGTATGTAATTAGTCATGTTTATTTAATGTATTGTATTTGTATATAATAAGTCATGCTTATTTAAAATATTGTATTTGTATGTAATAAGTCATGTGTATTTTATGTATTGTATTTGTATGTAATAATAAGTCATGTATATTATAAAGTATTGCATTTGTATGTAATAAGTCATGTTTATTTAATGTATTGCATTTTTATGTAATGTTTATTTAATGTATTGTATTTGTATGTAATAAGTAATGTTTATTTAATTTATTGTATTTGTATGTAATTAGTCATGTTTATTTAATGTATTGTATTTGTATATAATAAGTCATGCTTATTTTATATATTGTATTTGTATGTAATGAGTAATGTTTATTTAGCTATTGTATTTGCATGTAATAAGTAATGTTTATTTAATGTATTGTATTTGTATGCAATGAGTCATGTTTATTTAATGTGTGTATTTGTATGTAATGAGTAATGTTTATTTAATCTATTGTATTCATATGTAATAAGTCTGGTTTATTTAATGTATTGTATTTGTATATATATTTGCAGCCAGTCACAGTGACATGAGTCTTGGGCCTCTGGTTGATGCAGCTGCCTGTTTGTGTGAGTTGTATTTATTTATTTAATTTTTTTTTATTCTATTATGTGGTTTGTTCAGCAAAGAAAATGCCAATACAAATATGTAAAAAAATAAATAAAAATAAAAATAAAAAGTCCAGGGCAATTATTTTGTCCCAGTCTGTCCCTAATAATCTCATTCATTTTATTCCCTCCCTGACAAGCAGACAAAACTCGATACATTTCAAACGGATGTGGTTTAGAGAAAGTATTTTTTTCATAAACTAAACAATGTTAAGTCGGTCAAGCCTTTGTTTGATGTAATTTGCATAACATTATTTTATCATTATAGTTTAAAAATCTCTCCCATGTGTTTAAAAGAAGAAAAATATCAACCTTTTGATAGTGTCTGCTGCCCTTAGGCATATATTTACCCTGAAACACAGGCAGCATGACAGTCATTTACCCTAAACACAGACAGAAAAACAGATTAACCCCCAACACACACGCTCTCTCTCTCTCTCCCCTCTCTCTATCTCTCTCTCTCTCTCTCTCTCTCTCTCTCTCTCTCTCTCTCTCTCTCTCTCTCTCTCTCTCCTCTCTCTCTCTCACACACACACACACACAGGGGCGTAGCTGGGGGGGGGGGGGGGGGGGGGGGGTAGCTTAGGATGATTCCAAGGGCCCAGCACTGGGGTGGGGGCCCAAAAAAAAAAAAAAAACATTATTATTATTATTATTATTATTTTTACTAGACATCACTCAGGTGTATTATTGATGCTCTCATTGATACTATGTTTGTTTCTGAAGTGTGTGTGTGTGTGTGTGTGTGTGTGTGTGTGTGTGTGTGTGTGTGTGTGTGTGTGTGTGTGTGTGTGTGTGTGTGTGTGTGTGTGTGTGTGTGTGTGTGTGTGTGTGTGTGTGTGTGTGTGTGTGTGTGTGTGTGTGAGATATATATAGAGAGAGGGGGGGCTTTGGTAGACTATTGCATTGGTCCATTCATTGAAGATGAACGCAATGCGACATCCTTTACTAGGCTCACCCACCAACAGTGCAGGTGCTGAACTGCTGATCCGAATGTATAGGTAAAAACCATATTATGCGTTTTCATCAATAAAAAAATGGCACAAAAAAAATCCGCTCTCGCGCTTACGCGCGCTCGCATTCACTGGGGGCCTACAAATACATTCTTTCATGGGGCCCAGAATCTGGAGCTACACCCCTACACACACACACACACTGGTTCCATCATAGAGGCTAATCTCTCCTGTGACAAAATGGCATCCAATGTAATAAAAAAAGTCAACCAAAGAACTCGATCCTTGTACCGGATCTCCTCTCTGTTAAACAGGAATACCCTGAAGACTCTGGCAGGAGCACTCATTCAAGGGTACTACGACTATGCTTGCACCTCATGGTACCAAAGCACCTCAAAGGCGCTAAAAACAAAATTACAAACATCTCAAAACAAACTGGTCAGACTACTGCTTGACCTTACTCCTAGAACCCACCTCACCCCTGCCCACTTTGACAACCTAGGATGGCTTAGAGTAGACGACAGAGTACAGCAACTTGCAATGGGCCTGGTCTACAAGATACACTACACGACCAAGGTACCCATGTACATGTCAAAATACTTCCCAAAGGTCAGTGAATACCACGATCACAACACCAGAGGGAGCTCCACAAATCATGTTAAACCCAGATTCGGCTCAAATAAGGGACTAAACACGTTTAGCAATTATGCCACATCAATGTGGAACGCCCTTCCCAAAGCTGTAAAGGAATGTGGATCACTACCCACTTTCAAAACCAATCTCAAGGGACACCTACGGGAGACTGCAATTCAAAACTGGCCCCTGTAAATGTCCTAACCCAACCCCCTCCAATGTACAGTCATTTACCTAGTATGGTTTTGTCAATAGTCCAATGTACAATTTTGCTTGTTTGTACAGTGTCTCTCCCCCCCCCCCCCCAATGTACAGTTTTGCTTGTTTATACAGTGTTTCCCCCCCCCCCCCCCAACCACCTCCAATGTAAATTACCCAGTATGGTTGTCAATATCCCAATGTACCCAACCCCCCCCCACACAACCCCACCCAACCTCCTCCAATGTACAGTTTCTACGTCAAATGTATATACTCCCTTTTCTTGACTCCTTTTGTGTCACAAACAGTACTGTATTTGCAAATCTGGTATGTCATAAATGTATAGATGTAGCAGTACTGTCTATCTGTATGTCATGTATGTCATATATGTCCTGATGAATTGAAAATGGGGGACCCTGATGTAAACAAGACGAAAGTCTTTCTCTGGTCTGCATCCCCTTAACAATTGTGTGTATTGAGCTGTACTGTATTGTACCCATTCTGCAATCTGTTAATAAAGTTTTCAATCAATCAATCAATCAACACACACACACACACACACACACACACACACACACACACACACACACACACACACACACACACACACACACACACACACACACACACACACACACACACACACACACACACGCACACACACCTCCTCTATCACATAAAACTATTGAGATCAAGTGGAATTTAACATCCTGGCACATGACATCTTGAGTAGATGGCGGGAAGGGCTGGGGGCCGGGGATTTGCATAACTGATTCCAGAACCTGTGATGGGATTGCAAATTATGTAGTATCCTGCTGTATCGGTTTCATCAGACTTACAAGCATATCTGATTTAAGTGTGCAAAATGTAGGTAATCTGCCTTGGAACTCTTTCAACTAACCGTGTCTGTGCCAAGTCCGTATGCAAACAATGTGTTTTACAGACTTCTCACTCGTAAAGTGCTTTCCTCAGAGACAAGTCTGGAGAATAGAAAATACCAGCAGGAAGAAAATAACTTTTTTCAGGAATAAAGAAAGAAAGGCTATATCTTAAAGGGACACTTAAATCAACAATGCAGATTTATTTTGAACATAATCTCAGTCACACACATCCAAAAAGTTTGTACACATTCATTTAGTTTGACAGTTTTGAGTACATTAGTTTAAATATGGCCACCAGTGATGTCATTGGGGACAATGAATCCTTGTGTTGTCAATTACACCTCCATGAAATGATAAAGTAGCAGTCTCTATAGACCTGTTTGCTGTATACGTCAGACTCAGTGTGCGCATGCATCAGTTGTTCCTGGTCAGAACAACGGGGCAGACAATGTATTTGCATTTGTTAAACATGCTAGCAATCTAAAAAATCAATCCATGCCAAAGCTATATATGTAAAAGGTGAAAGACTCTCACTCACAGCCACGCTGATTTGGCAAAATGACATCCAGCCGTTTTCATTTGAAACAACTTTTAGTCAGGGGAGTGTCATGGTTACAGTTGTACTTTTTTAGCAAAGCAGCTTTCGCAGGTATAGTGGGCAACTTGGTCACGTGACTCAGTTGTTATTGCTGATTGGCTCGAACACGGTATGTTTGTAAACAGCGAGCAGGTCTATAAGGTATTGCTATTTTTTCATCTACATAATTTCATGGAGCTGATAGGGACTTATAGGGACTGCTACTTTATCATTTCACAAGGATTCAATGTCCCAGCTGACATCACTGGTGGCCATATTCAAACTCATTTATTCTCAATAACTGTCAAACGCATGATAAATGAATGTGTGCAAAAACTGTTTTTGGATCTGTGTGAGATTATGTGCAAAAGTAAATCGTCATTGTTTTTTAGTGAAGTGCCCCTTTGAAGAGAGAGGGAGGGAGTTAAAGGAACACATTATGGGAAAGGCTCTTACCATCTTACCGAGTCAGACAAGAAGATATCAATTTATCTTGTTCATCGTTCAGTATAAAACTATCTGGCTGCAAGCCAGCCTAGCTTATCACAAATGAATGGAAGCGGATACATATCAGCTAGCCTAGCTTAACACTTCAGGAGAGGTGTTTTTGGCCAACAGCTAGGCTAGTGGTACATATCCGCTTCCATTCATTTGTGGTAAGATACCTATCGCAGCCTGATGGATTCTGTGTTCAAGAAAGCCCAGTCTCGACTTTTTCATTTGAGGAAGCTTAGATCCTTTGACATCAGAATGAATGAATGAATGAATGAATGAATGAATGAATGAATGAATGAATGAATGAATGAATGAATGAATGAATGAATGAATGAATGAACGAATGAATGAATGAACAAATGAACAAATGAACGAACGAACGAATGAATGAACGAATGAATGAATGAATGAATGAATGAATGAATGAATGAATGAACGAACGAACGAACGAACGAATGAATGAATGAATGAATGAATGAATGAATGAATGAATGAATGAATGAATGAATGAATGAATGAATGAATGAATGAATGAACACTTTATTTAACAGATTGCAGAATGGGTACAATACAGGACGGCTCAATACACACAATTGTTAAGGGGATGCAGACCAGAGAAAGACGTTTGTCTTGTTTACATCAGGGTCCCCCATTTTCAATTCATAGTGACATTTATGACATACACAACATACATGACATCATGACATTTATGGCATAGGGACATACATGACATGCAGGTATATAGTACTGTTACATTTGTGACATATACGATGTGCAAATATACAGTACTGTTACCCATAGATCCTAACAGAGAATAACTACATATGATGGGGAGGGGACTACACATCAGCAGGTCACTTCTTCATGTGTTCTACCAAGGTATAGTGTCCTTTTTTATGCTGTGCTCTGCTGGGGGGGGGGGGGGGGGGGAGGCAGCATCACGGCCATTGACAAAAAACGTATAAATAAAATTATTAAAAAGGCTGGCTCAGTGATTGGCCTTCCTCCTGATTCCTTGGAGATCATTATAGCCAAGCGAACTAGGACTAAATTGAAGGCCATCCTCTGTACAATGTGTTTGATGCTATGTGAAGCTTATTTAGTGTGGTTTTTGATGCCTTGATGCTCTACTGATCGACTGAGAAGGTCCTTTGTTCCTGCTGCGGTTAAATTCTTTAATGAACACCGCTAGCTCTGTGTTGAGAGGCTCTCTTCTTCTCTTCTTTTGACTGTGTCATTTAACTTGTACTGTACTGTATGTTGTTGTTTATTGTTTGTGTATTTGTATTCGCTCTGGTGGCAAACCATGTTTCCCCTCGGGATTAAGAATAAACCATACCATACCATCTACTGAATGCACAGAGAGGAAATTGGTATCTATCTTGTCTGACTCTGGAGAAGGCGGTAAGCACATTTCCCATAACGTTGGCGTGTTCCTTTAAGGAGAGAAGGTGAATGAGCAACGCTTGTAAATATTCAAATGTATCTCTGTCTCAACCTGCCACATTTTCATGCCGAAAAGGTCTCTGTCTTTTTGGCTTTGTGGTGGTGGTGCCTATTAATGTTTCCCCCCTTTTATATCTTGTTCAAACGCTGTGTTGGCAGCCAGCAGGTGAAGGTGTGGTGAACAGAACACCCCCCTGTGAGCTCCGTACTTGACTGTATCTGCCAACAGAAACGCTACGAGGCCCTTTGTCTACGAGAGAGTTCTACTAACAGCAGATGTCATCCTCAGCCGTCTTATTTCAGACAGTTTCAAATTGATGCAAATTTTTGTGACCGTTAATCACTTAGCCGATAGGGGTGACAAGGTCAGGGGAGTGAAAATGGAGTTTTCCAGATGGAGTTACCCAGATAAGAGACGGTTGAACCCGAGGGATTTTACCTCCCAACACTGAAGACCTGTCCCTCCTCCTGTGTTCTGTCTGTGCTGTGGAATATATCCATTATTTTGACAGGTACCCCATGCATTGTTTATGTACATGTTTGTGGAGTCTGGCAGGATATATAACTCCTGATCCATTAAATCGTCGCTTTCCCCTATCCGACAGTTGCACCCATCTGTTTTCACATCGTCCTCGGTGCGTGAGGCGATTCTGAAAAGCGGTATCAAACCTACTGATGTATCAAACCTACTGTATACGTATTCATACAGTCTGCTGTTGGATCTGCTACCAACTTTTAAGTGTGATGCATTAAAAATTAAAGCCTTATAACATTGTGGCATGCGAGGTAATATACATGCATTGTGGAATTATTTGTTCTCTACGATACGGGGGTAAAAAGCACCCATCAATCACTCTTCCGAGCCACTGGCCTTCCTTGCCTAAGGCGGTAGAATTATTGTTCAACAGAGTGGCGAGATTAAAATCTATAAATCCTCAACTTCACCTGTCGCCTGGCTCGTGGCAGTCTTCCACACACCTGTCCAACTAACGGAACACAGCCGTGAGCATGCACACACACACACACACGCGCGCGTGCATGCACGCATGTGGGTTGTGTTTATATTATAAACTGAGACGGGGAATGATTATACCACACTTCACGTCATGGGGGTGGTGTGTGTGTCTGTGTGTGCGTGCGTGTGTGTGTATTGTCTGAGATTGGCATTGGATGAATAATGGAACTAGGCGTTACGTGTGTGAATGTGTGAAGGATGACAAAATTAATGTCAAGTCTTCTCACTTTCATTCCTTTAATGTAAAGCGAGGAAACAGCAACTTCTTCGCTTTGGAATGATTCATGAGATCCAACTGCTCTGGTGCCCTATCAACCCAAAACACACACTAGGGGACAGGTACCCACACTCACACACACGCACATACACACGCACACGGTCTGTATTTACTAAAACAGTCATGTCCTATCGGTGTTGTTTAGTAAACGGTAGCAGAGGACTTAAAGCCTGGAGACATGTCGTCATGCCCTCTGCTCGAGTCAGGAGTGAGCCCATGGTCTCCTAACCTGCTGTTGTGTGTAAACACCCACACACACTCCCGGCACACGCATGCAGGCGATGAAAGGGATGCAATACATTGTCTTTCAAGAGTCGCGTCATCGAATACCCTTTCTCTTTTTGTCCTCTTTGAAGGTCAGTTGGTAAAGAAGGTTACGGTAAATGTCAGAAATAGTCCCAGGAATACAGCTTGCTTTACCAACCAGCAGTGTTGTGAGGCACAAGTGCACAAATAACGAGGAGTTGTACGTCTCACACTCAAAAATAACAATTTAACTGCACACACAAGAGCACATCTAATACCACTGATAACCCAGTAGCCAAGACGATGACTAATTGAATAGGCTTCCCCCTGTTCCACTTGCCGGTCCGTACATTGCCAACGTCCAACAATCTCAGTCCACGGAAAGTCTGTCCAGTTTTTACTATGGTTTGTGTAAATTCCGCTCAAGTTCCCCAAATCGAAATGACACAGTAGCTCCCTCTTTGATGTGTCCCTCTAACTCCAGGGAGGTAAGTGAGGGATCGACCCGTCCCGGCCACGGCTTATATACACCATTTGGGGAAAAGTGAAGTTTAAAGACAAACAGTGAGTTGGGAGAGCGTGTGTATATATGAATCACAGCTATTTCACCCTAAAATATTTGCCATGTCAACATGAAGTAAACATGGCGATATGAGCAGGGCTTTGAGGGGAGGGAGAAAGAGAGGGAAGAAGGTGTGTGTTTGTGTGTGTTTGTGCATACGTGCATGTGGGTTTGTGTCTGTGTTGCTGTACATTTGCTTGGTTCTGCATCCAAGGCTCTCAAATGTTTTCATCTCAAGGACCCCCAAATCGATAAGTAATAGGTCATGGACCTCTATCTGAGAAGATATTTGTTGTTAGATATGATTTTGTCCAGAATTCCATAACTGTCTATATACTATAGGTGGAGAGTGAACAGTGGAGAAAGTTAAACCTATGATCAGAGTAGTCATTGTTATACATTACTGTATTCAATTGTGCTAACTTCTAGTGAATTAAATATTATTTAATTGATACTTTCCCCCATTTAGCTGGGAGTCCCCACACCCCACTTTGAGAACCACTGATTTAAGGAGTGAAAGGGAGATGTACAGGTCTGCTTTGTGTCTACAGTACATTATATCAGTGAATCAAAGTTTGGTTCTTGAAAAATATCCAGTAGAGAGAGTACTGCCCACAAATGAGTGATTTAAGGGTAGGAACTACTGAATGAATGAATGATTTTTATTCCTGTCTTTTATTTATTTCTTTATTTTTTTACAAAGCATAGTAGTAGAACTTCCAAAAGAAAACGAAAAAAAATAAAATGACCGAAAAGGTGTAGGCTGAAGCCGAGGCTTATTATTGCCTACCCTTTTTACACACAAATAAAATACAAAAAGGAAACATAATTCAGTATATAATTTAGCAAAGGTTACAAACGTTTCATAGTTTTATGTACAAAACTTATACATTTATTTATGTTTTTTTTAATACCTTTTTTACATGTTTTTCTTTTTCCCTTTGTCACTATTTGAACACAGCTATGTTATAGATAAACTATAACTAGGATAATAATGAGGTTTTATATTTATGTATCACCTTATATTTGAGTAATTTCTTAAAAGTATGTAGCGAACTACACATGTTCACTTCTTTGTCAAAGCTATTCCATAGTTTTGCCCCTTTAACTATCGACTTTTTATATTTGTCCTTGCCTTTGCGATATTGAATACACAAGTTCCCCTAAGTCTATATCGGCTCTCTCTAGTCTGGAACAACTCTTGAATGCAACTTGGAAGTGAGTGCACTGCTTATGTGCTTTGTACATTATTATTGCAGTGCTAAGATCGACAAGATCTTCCAATTTTAAGGCATTTGATTTAATAAAGAGTGCATTTGTCGGTTCATAGTAATCTGCTTGATTCACAAACAACTGTAATCTGACCACCTACAACACGTATGCTGTAAGGTAAAAGGGCCCATCTAGTGGTCATTACAATAACTGAAATCTGCTGTGGACAAGGAAAATATATGGGTGGGGGGGTCCTTGCCATATTCCCCTGGGGGAAAAACTCCTTCCAACAGTCAGCCTTTGTTCCCTCACAAACGCACGCATGCATGTCTGTGCAGTGTGTGCATTCAAGCCTAAAATATGGGTGCATTTCAGACAAAAAACCAGTTGATCGACCCTGTCCCCAATTTGGAAAGTGCCATTATTTTTTGGTTAAGGTTAGGGTTAACGATGTGTCCTATATGAGACCCTGGCCTGCAATGTTTACTATTGTAAAAATTTTTCATGGAAATGTGTTCTATATAGTAAGGAGAGCCTACTTAGATTGGTTGCTTCTTGTGCAACTTTGAGCATTTCTCAGAATTCAAGATGGCGACTGTCTCCATTATGGATTTTGGCAGATTTTCTACTTTTGATCACCTTATCCAATTCTTCCCTCCCCTGTCTTGACGTTGCTAGACTATGCCTCCCACAGGTCGGTTGTAGTGAGGACAGAAGCCTTGCATCACGTGTCCCCTCCGGTACACGAGGAGGCAGCCTGTCGCATCTTTTCACCGCAGCAGTTCGAACTCTCAGTGGTGAGGAGTAACGCGTGGGACTGGGAAGCTCACACTGCCCCCGTCACTTCCTGCTTCCGTCGCACCGGCGTCACCAAACCGACCTGTAGGAGTCACTGTCCACAACGTCAAATCCCCACCCACCGGCTTTCCCACCCTCTAACACTTGCCAATTGTGTTATGAACGACCGGCCAGCCGGTAACAACGCCGAGAGCTGGGCTAAAACCCAGCGTCTCCTGCGTTATAAAGATAAGATAAGATAAGATATTCCTTTATTAATTAAGCGAGCGCCTTGCCCACTGCGCCAATCAGCCACCCTGATTATGCACATACAAATCCAGACCTGTAAAACAGGAGAAAGTAAGAGATAGTAGATGAAGAAGTCAGGATAGCTCCACTCCTGAATGAGAAAGAGTACATGAGTGTCACTGTACAGTCCCTCGAATCCCACAATATCTTTCTCCCTCCTGTGATGGTAACCTACTACGTATAACCACATGTTAATATAAATGTCTAGAGGATTTAAACCATAATACAGAATAATATTATTCCCAAAGAATAAAATGAAACATAAAATAGAAGTGATTTTCCTGATGTTATAGTCAGATTTTATATTTGACCTTTGTTTTGACCTTGACTTTAACCCCATATCCAAATAATAACTACACAGATGGATTCCCTGCCCTCTGGAACCCCTAAAAAGAGGTATTACACAACCCTCTAGGACGGTCAAGAAGATCAAAAGTTGAAAATCAGCCAAAATCTATAATGGGGGCAACGCCATCTTGAATTCAGAGAAATGCTTAAAATTGCACAAGTAGCAACCAATCTAATTTGAAATAATTACAGTAGTAAACATTGCAGGGTTAAAATTTTGGCAACTTGACTAACATGCCTGTGTGTGTGTGCCTTCATTAGATTAGATTCAAAAGTATTGTCATTGTACAGTATAGTACAACGTAAATAAATTGCCATCTAACCAGAGTGCAAGGTAACAGTAAAGTGCAATACGTTATAACAATATACAGTGCAACAAGTGATTCAATGTAATATACTGTATATAACAAAGCTACTGAGTAAATATGTTAATCTGATGTACAGTATTATTATGTACAGTGAAACAAGTATAAATACACTATGGTAGTAAGCCATACTAGCCATACAACTAATAAGAGTAGGTATAGGTTAAGTATATATATAGTATATATATATATATATATATATATATATATATATATATATATATATATATATATATATATATATATATATATATATATATATATATATATATATATATATATATATATATATATATATATATATATATATATATATATATATATATATATATATATATATATATATATAGTATATGTAGTGTGTACAATCTACAGAGTGGGTATGTAAACAAGTATATATGCAGGTATGTAGGCAGGGAGGCAGGATGGCCTAGAGGTAAAGAGGCTGGCCAGTAACCGAAAGGTCGCTGGTTTGATCCCCACCACTGAGAGGAGGGTGTATTCCAGCTGTGAGCTGGTGACTGAAGGGTGAGCAAGGCACTGAACCCCAAAAAAAATTAAATGCATACTGTAGGTGTGGGGGACTGTGTGTATGTAGAAAAGCTCTATATATTTCTCTATTTGCTCCCATGTCTGCAGAAAAGCATAACCTTTTTAACCTGTCTCAACCGGTCCCATGGAACAGCTTCATACCGCCTTAATTCTGTTTGGCCTGCAGTGCTGAACCTTACCTGCTCCGCCCTGACCAATTCTGAGTGGTTTCTCCTGCCCCCCGGGGCATACGGCCCTGAGCTATTGTCTTGTATCTCATCCTGTATCCATACGCTTGCAGTAGTTCTATCTATTACTCAATTTCACAATTTTCTTATATACTATGATTCTACTGTCACCATGCATGCATATGCTCACTACACGTATTTATTGCTCCATCTCCACCCACTACAAACATAGGAACTCTCTAACCCATGTCCCCAACCCCCCCCCCCCAATCTCTCTGAGTGGTTGTCTCGTAGTGCTGACCAAGGTGGTGGATGTCTCGGGGTCTTGGCCAAGATTGCAGTGACTGTTCTATGTGCACCACCGAGGCCATGGATCAGCTTCTTACCGTCTTCTGTCCATGGTCCGTCAATGTGGTTTAGACATGGAGTTCATTGCTGGGTTAAGTACTTCTATTCTATTCACATAATATGCTTACTACATATATCTATTCTATTCACATATGCTTACCACTTGTATCTATTGCTATGTCCACCCATCACAATCACGCGAACTGTCTAACGCCTGTCCCGTCTCCCTGTCTCCCTGTGAGTGGCTGTCTCGGAGTGATGACCGGAGTGTTGGACGTCCCGTGATGATGACCGGGAGGATGCAACCCTCTCTGCGCCGCCCCTTTGCCTCAAATAGATCCGCCATCAGCTCTATTTTTTATCTTTCAAAATGTTCAGTTGCTATTGCATGCACTTATCTGTGTTTCATTACACATATGAGTGCATGCTTACCAACTGTTTGTTCCTTACCTTCGCGTGGGGTATGTCTGGGAGTGTTGCATTTATTTAAAAAAAATTTGACTTTATGGTGTTTTTGTTTTGTTCTTGATTTATTGTGATGTTTCTTCTTGACTTGTTTAAAGAACACGTGCCCGGCCCATGGGGACATTAACGTGTGTTGTCGGGCCTTACAAATACATTTTATTTGATTTTGATTTGTTATTGTACACTGCTATCATACAGTGTTATATGGATAGACTATAGGTTAAGGCAGGTAGTTCATGACCTTCTGGCGTCATTAGTTCTGGGAACAGCTGTGATGATGTATCATAGGAGCGTCATACTACTATAGAGTACCTCTTCTGTCTACTGAAAACGTATTAGTAACCAACCTTCTCACAGAGCCATCTCTTTTCCATTACCTCATAGGTTGTCGGACTCCAGCAGGGTCAAACCAGGAATCAATGGCAGCTAAATTGCCTAGTCTTGGTGTAGGCCAGGGCTTCCAGCGCGCCAGGCCCGGATAGCCAATCGAACCGGTCAGAGGCCAATACACTATCCACTCAGTGGATCTGTGTGTCCATCCGTGTCGTCGTCCCGCACACACATTACAAACAGGAAGTGGTCACGTCAATAAAATGCATAGTATATGGTATGGTATATATGGCAGAATATAAAGAAAATGATATACTGTATAGGTGGGAGAGAATAACACAAATACAAATTGTGTATCTACGTCAGTCGCTTTGACACTCCCGGACTGTATGCAAATGTTTTGTTCAATACAGAGCAGAGAGCAAATATGATTCGAGAGATGTTTGTAAGTTCACTGTACAAAAAGCTAAGCTATTGTTGGGGTTGTTCGCTTTTTTTTATAATAATTTTCTTTTTTTATAATAATAAAGGTTTGTGTAGCTATTTTTTTGCTGTCGAATTTTTTTGTTTTGGAGGCTTAATTTTATAATAATATAGGATAGGTATATAAGCATTATGCTTCAGCCAGTACCTTTTCAGTCACTGCCAGAATCAAAGACCGTTGACAATGTGGAATAAATGTACATATTGTATTGTGTATACTTATTTAGTATTTTGCGTCTCAGCTTGTGCGCATTCGGTGTATTCTCGGAATCCATTACGGACTCATTACGGCTGTGCTGACATGTAGGATTTGACTCTATGGTTGATTTAACTGATGGTGCGGTTGACTCTAGCCTTCTCCTATAGTCACGTGGCGTTTACATTTCTACATCTTGAATCATTTACCTCTTACCCCCCTCCACCGTAACTACTCTGCATACATTTTTATTTTATAGTTCTGATTAAACCTGTATCTTGTCATTTCCATATATATAAGTCACACGCAGGGCCCTTTCAGAGGATACACTGATAGATGAGATAGGAGAGAGCTGTGAGGAGAGCGAAGAGGGGATAGAGGAGAGAGGGGATAGATGAGAGAGGGGAGAGGAGAGGGGTGAGAGGAGAGATGTGAGAGGAGAGAGAAGAGAGGAGAGATGAGAGAGAAGAGAGGAGAGAGAAGAGAGGGGAGAGAATAGAATAGAATAGAAATCGTTTTATTATCCCGAGGGAAATTTTACACTACAAATTGCTCACATTAAACATTTAGACAGAACAAGTCACGAATAAGAATAACAAACCAAATTGCCTAAGAATAAGAATAGAATAAAATATACAGTAAATAAATACAGTAGGGGTGTAACGGTACACATAAGCCACGGTTCGGTACGTACCTCGGTATTGGGGTCACGGTTCGGTATGATTTTGGTACAACAGAAAAAAATATATTTATAATTTAATTTAAAAAAAATATATAATTTTTTTTTAATAATAATTTATAATTATTATTATATATTTATGATAATTATTATTATTATTAAATAGAATACTTTTCTATAGGCTTGCCGTGGTAGTCAGTGATACTGGTGTCATTCTGTGTTCAGGCATCCACTGAATAAATTAATTGCCTACTGTCCCTTTAACAACTTATCTTTGCTAAGTTTCAGTTTCACTTCTAGAGAGAATTTTACTTCACGAGACTGAATAAAGAACAGATGACATGTTACAACAATGGCAGAGGATTATTTGGATTTAAACACAGTAGCAGTTCAACTGGAGAGGAGCTCAGTATGTAAGTTTCTTTTTTTAATTTTATCAGCTCTGCCTGAGAGTCCGGCGGGGGAGAATGTTGGTGTGTGTGTTGGCAACGCGTGTGTGTGTCTTTCCATTGGCTTCATTTGGTTGACATTATTGGGGGAACAAGAAAACGACAGAAAACTGTAAAATTGTAATGACCCTGCAGCTGTTCCAATGTAAATGTGCCTTCCTCCGTGATCTTTCGCCCGCTCTGAAGTCGGACTCGGTGTGCCGCGCGCAGTGTGCGAACCATAGCATGGTCTTTGGGTGAGCCAAATAATATTTTTTTGCCGCGGGGGGGGGGGGAGCAGTCGGACTGTTGGAGGATACTGTGATCGCACTCGCAGACGTTACTGTAGCCTGTAGCCTGTAAGCCTTGTGTATACGTATGTGACAAATAAACCATATTTTATTCATCATATATTCAATCAGTTTCAGTAACTACAGAACACATAATACTAGACAACTCACTTGTTGAGGTCCGGCCGTCTGGACGGTCTGGGCTTCCACAGCACATTCCATGATAAAAAAAAAGGTATCCATTTAGTTAGATGATAGATCATCATCCAACACTGTCTACAGTATCCTATCCTGTGTTCATACGACCGCAGGCGCCGGCACGGTCACCGGGCGTTGTCAATAATAGTCCCCACCGGAGCAAAGTGGGTCAAGTTTAGTTTGATTTGTGCCGTGCAGGCTGCAGCGCCGCCGCGCTCCGAATGGTAATTGCAAGAATAGCATGCATGTTGCCATATTACGTGTGAATTAGTGCGCAAATCATTAATCATACATCCAAAATAGCATACGTTTATTATTATACACGATGATGATACAGAAAATTACAGAAAAATGAGAAATGCATGGCAAAAGTAGCATTTATTTTCAGTAATCTAGAGACCCCCAGGGGAGCTTTAGCGACACCCAGGGGAGCTGATGTCTGATCTAGGTGAGCTATAGCGGACCGAGCTCCCCCCGTGGATCGCACCCTGGCCGCGCGCTGTTCTCACACGGACACGGAACCCGCCTGCATGCATGAGCGACTGGTGTGTGTGCGCTGTGAGGCGTATTTGTTATGGTTTGTAACCGACCCCAATCGCACAACACAAGACAGGTATGAGAGTGAGCCAAAACAGGGCAAATATTTATTATAGAACAAAAAGCGGCACAGTCCCTTTAAGGGAAAACACAAAAACACTAGAGTCAAGGAATTATGGAAAATGCGGCACTGTGCCTTTAAGAGGCGAACAGGCTAAGGGACTAAGGCTAAGGGCCAGGGCTAAGGACCAGGGCTAAGTGTCAGGGCCAGGACCAGGGGCACTGGAGAGGGGGACAGGGACAGAGGCCCGGAGAGGCGGGCTGGAGACGGGGACAGAGAACAGGGTTAAGGACTTGGACAGGGCGAGGGCTAGAGCTGCTTACAGGGAAAAGGACAGGGTTCCGACGGCGGAGGCCTGGCACGGGGACAGGGGCCCGACGGCGGAGGCCTGGCACGGAGATCCTCTTCGTCCCTACTCGGATGCTGCAGACGGGCAGCGCAGAACAAAGGGGGTCCCAGGGGACCGGGATGGGCACAAGCCATCCTCCCGTGGAATACTAGGGAGCGACGACGAGCCTGGGTCCAAGGGGAACGGGATGGGCACACGCCATCCTCCCGTGGAATACTAGGGAGCGACGGCGAGCCTCACCCCAGGAACGAGGATCACGAAGAGACACCTTCCTCCCGTGGAATCGGGAGCGATGACGAGCCGGCTTGACGTCTGGAGTGGGAACACTGGAAAACCTCCCGTAGAGAATTAGAGAGCGAAGACGGTGTCCCACTCCAGGCAAACGGCGACAGGTGGTGATGGCTGGCACGTCGTCTCACGCCGGAGACGCGGCAGGTGATGGTAACGTACAGGATGGTAACGTACAGAACTCCATGAACACAGACACAGATACAGAGTCCAGAACACAGAACGACCCGACAAGGACTGGAGGGGAGTCTGCAACCTATGTACTCTCCCGAGGTGATTGCAAACTCCCAACAGGTGCGTGAAGGTAGAGGATCAAGGATGTCCAAGGGTGGGGGCTGGTGAAGAGTAGAGGAGAGTAAATCATCGCAAGGGTGGGGGCTGGTGAAGAGTAGAGGAGAGTAGACAGGGAAAACACAGGAAAAAGGTCCAGGGACAGGCGAATCCTCACAGTATTCTTCGTATGGCTGCGCGTACCGCACCATGACGGCTGTACCGTAAATTCGCGGGACGAATACACGTACCGCTACACCCCTAAAATACAGTAAAAGAGAAGAGAGGAGAGATGAGAGAGAAGAGAGGGGAGAGAAGAGAGGGTAGAGAATAGAGAAGAGAGGGGAGAGAAGAGAGGGGAGAGAAGAGGGGAGAGAGAAGAGAAGAGAGAGGGGAGGAAAGTAACAGGGTGTTTGTTTTGCAAGAAGCTATTGAAGTGTGTCCAGTCCACACACGCTGAAAAACACCAGGGAGGTGCCAAGCAGCATTTAGGCATGAATGAATTTCATTAAACTGCCATGTTTTCTCTCCCAGAGGTGATCCCACTGGGGAGTGCAAGTAGGCTAATACGCAGTGTGTGAGAAACACTGGTTCCAGTGTCCAATAGTTCATCACAAAGACTAACACCAAGTCCCCTACCAACCGGCAACCAATCACAAAGACTAACATTAAGTCCCCTACCAACCAATCACAAAGACTAACAGTAAGTCCCCTACCAACCAATCACAAAGACAAACACAAAGTCCCCTACCAACCAATCGAAGACTAACACCAAGTCCACTACCAATCAAACACAGCCTCCTCCGGAACATGGCATTTATATAAGACATTCATGTCACAGAAATTGTAGCCATGCCCTTACCTCTGGTCCCACGTCAAAGAGGCTGGCTTCCGAGGGTGGTTTGTATAGGGGGCAGGTCAGGATATGCTCAACAGTCTGCTCAGGGTCTCCACACTCACATGCAGCGCTGTCTACCAGGCCCCACTTCTTTAATGCTGCTTTAAAGCGACCAACCCCAGTTCTTAAACGGTTCAGCAGAGTCCATTGCCGGCGTGGGAGATCGTCTCCTGTGGCACCATCTCAGATGTAGTGGTGGATGCGGGTTGGCTCAGCGCTCTCCCACTCTCTCTTCCAGGCTGCCGCCAGCCATCCATTTCTGGATAGGTCCTCAGTGGTGGAACGGAGCATCTCTTGTGCCGCCTTGTTGTAGGGGTGGCGGGACTTGAGTCTGCTCATAGGTGCTGCTGTTGTTGTGGTGTTGTGTAGGATGTGCCAGTCATTCATCACTGCTTTCCTTGCTAGTTTCAAGTTTCTTTAATAGTTGTCATACAGAAGTACAGAATACTTTCATACAAAATGCTTCTTACTGTTACGCTCCAGAGACTGTGCTAGACAAGATAGTATCAAATAACATAGTATAGCATGTAAATTAGAAGTAGAAAATGAGGTCACAGTGTTCAGTATAGACATATGTACAATGTTCGATGCAGAATAGACGTAACTGAGTTACCATATAATATACAATACTATGCAGTGTACTAATGTACAATACTATATAGTGCAAAGCAGAAATGGGATGAGGTACAATTTAGGTACAATTTACAGTAAGGTGTACGAGTTGTAGTGCAATCCTTCATCAATAAATATAAAGTGTGGGGAGTGGGTGCTACAGTGTGTTTGTTTAAAGTGAGTGTGTGCTATAAAGTGTGGGGAGTGGGTGCTACAGTGTGTTTGTTTAAAGTGAGTGTGTGCGTGTGGATGTGTGTGCTATGTGCGTTTGATGGTTGTTGTGTAGTGTTCATTGTTCGTTGAGCAGCCTGATGGCCTGGGGATAGAAGCTTCTTCTGAGTCTTTCTGTGCTCGCCTTGAGACTCCGGTATCGCTTGCCTGACCGCAGCAGTTCAAAGAGGCAGTTGTTCGGGTGACTGGAGTCTTTAATGATTCTCTTAGCCTTGCCCCTGCACCGCTTGTTGTAAATGTTCTGGAGGGTGGGGAGCCCCCCTCCAATTGTGCGTTCGGCTGAACATGTCACTCTTTGTAGTCTGCTTCGTTCTTGTGCAGTGCTATTCCCAAACCAGGAGGTGATGTTGCCAGTCAGGATGCTCTCTATTGTGCATGAGTAGAAGTTCTTAAGGATCTTCTGACTGACTTGGAACTTCCTTAGGCGCCTGAGGAAATAGAGGCGTTGTCGTGCCTTCTTCACAACACTGTCAATGTGTGTGGTCCATGTCAAGTCCTCGGATATGTAGGCTCCGAGGTACTTAAAGCTGTTCACTCTCTCAACCGGTGCCCCGTCGATGCTGAGGGGGCTGTAGTCCTTGACCCCCGACCTCCTGAAGTCCACAATCATCTCATTTGTTTTGCTGACGTTCAGGGAGAGGCTGTTTTCCTGGCACCATCCCGCCAGGACCTTGACCTCTTCCAGGTAGGCCCTCTCGTCGTTGGCAGAGATCAGGCCCACCACCACTGTGTCGTAGTGTTGTCAAAAATATCGAAGTATCGATACATATCGATACTGAATATTTAAAACGGCTTCGATACTCATTTCCCGAAGTACCGATACTTTCTGCAGTATCGGTACCAGCTGGCTTGCTCCCGCAAGTTGTTGACAGACAGACGCGCTGCCAGAGCCTTGCCCTTCCGCCTCCTCCTCCTCCTCATAGATATATAGATATCTATGCTCCTCCTCGCTCAGAGCAACAGACACAAGCTGCTGCAGCCTCCTCCCCCTCACAGCCGGGCAGCGCAGCCCTGTCTTCAGTTTGTAAACAACGCTATTATTAGCTAACGTTAGCTGTCGTTCCTCCGTTAGCTTAATGCTAGCTAGCTGGCCACCTATTACTTCATGGAAACGGAGTAACGTCAAGCCGAGCCCACTACACCAGTACACACATGAACTCGACACAACTACCCCGTTTCCAACGTTAGGTCGAGCGGAGCCGGAGCCCATCCTACACTAGTACACGCATGAACTCGACACAACTACCCCGTTTCCAACGTTAGGTCGAGCGGAGCCGGAGCCCATCCTACACCAGTACATGCATGAACTCGACACAACGTTACCCCGCCTCCATGAAGTGTCCAATTAGCAGCAATGTTGTTGAAAATGTAACGTTAATAAATGCTCCGAGCATAGCTCCGGAGAAATCTCTCTCTCTCTCTCTCTCTCTCTCTCTCTCTCTCTCTCTCTCTCTCTCTCTCTCTCTCTCTCTCTCCTCCCTCTCCCTCTCCCTCTCTCTCCTCTCTCTCTCTCTCTCTCTCTCTCTCTCTCTCTCTCTCTCCCTCTCCCTCTCTCTCCCTCTCTCTCTCTCTCTCTCTCTCTCTCTCTCTCTCTCTCTCTTCTCTCTCTCTCTCTCTCTCTCTCTCCCTCTCCCTCTCCCTCTCTCTCTCTCAAGTACCCTTGTTTTCGGGTCATAACTAGAAAGGTGCGCTCAGTAGACCTAAAATCTCCAGCAGCCACTCTCTCTTTCTCTCTTTCTTTCTCTCTCTCTCTGATCTAAAGATAAACAAAGGGTTTAAAAAGTGTATTTATCTTCTCGTATAGTACCAGAGAGAAGCTGAGGAGAATCAACCAGCAACAAAAGCAAAATTTGTTAAAAAAAAATATATATATTATTATAATAAAAAAAAATTATTATAATTTTTTTTTGGTATCGAAAGTATCGAAAGTATCGATACTTTTCAAGGTATCGTATCGAAGTCGAAATTCCAGTATCGTGACAACACTACTGTGTCGTCAGCAAATTTGATGATTGTGTTGCTACTCCGCTGAGCCACACAGTCGTGTGTGTACAGGGAGTAGAGGAGGGGACTCAGAACACATTTACATTTACATTTACATTTAGTCATTTAGCTGACGCTTTTATCCAAAGCGACTTACAAGTTCTGTACGACAAGCCATCAGGAAGGGCACAACTCTATCAGCTGAGTAACAATGTTCATCAAAGTGTTGAGTGCTACAGTGTAGGTTAGTTTATTAGGACAAGTGCATGACAGTATGGTTAGTTAGGGTTAGGTTTTTTTTTTTTTTTTTTTTTTTTTTATTCAGATAATGGTTGAAGAAGTGCGTCTTTAGTCGACGGCGAAAGATTGGACGTGTTTCGGCTGTCCTAACTGGGGTGGGTAGTTCATTCCACCATTGTGGGGCAAGGACTGAGAATAGGCGACTTCTCTTTGATGACCCTCCCGGAGCTTGGATAGGAGTAGGTCTGAGGCGGCCAGAAGATGCAGAGCGTAGGGGTCTTGAGGGTGTGTAGTTAGAGACCATTGACCGGAGGTAGGCGGGAGCAGTTCCCTTTGCCGCACGGTATGCTAGGTCGAGGGCCTTGAAGCGGATTCGTGCAGCAATGGGGAGCCAGTGCAGGTCCCTAAGAAGTGGGGTGACATGGGCCGACTTCGGTAGGTTTGAACACAGCCCTGGGGGGCCCCTATGTTGAGGGTGATGGATGAGGAGGTGCAGTTGCCTGCTCTCACCACCTGGGGTCTGCCCGTCAGGAAGTCCAAGACCCACTGGCAGAGGTCATAGTTCAAGCCCAGGTCCCTGAGCTTGGCTATGAGTTTGGAGGGGACTATGGTATTGAATGCCGAGCTGTAGTCGATGAATAGCATTCTCACATAGTTCCCCTTCCTCTTGTCCAGGTGTGATGCTGCTGTGTGCAGCACATGGGCTATGGCGTCCTCCGTGGACCTGTTGGGGCGGTATGCAAATTGCAGGGGGTCCATGTTGATGGGGAGGGAGGAGCAGATGTAGCCCTTTACTAGCTTCTCAAAGCACTTCATGGCTATGGAGGTGAGAGCTACAGGGCGGTAGTCGTTGAGGCAAGCAGGCTTGGATTTTTTGGGTACAGGGATAATAGTGGACTTTTCCGGGCAGGTGGGGATGACAGCCTGTTCTAAGGACAGGTTAAATATGTCAGTGAATACCGGGGCCAGTTGGTCGGCACAGACTTTTAGGACGCGGCCGGGGATGCCGTCCAGTCCTGCTGCCTTCCTGATATTCACTTTTTTAAAGGTCCGCCTCACCTCATGCTCTGTTACCCTGAACACTGAGTCTCCATCAGCAGCAGACCCCCCCCCCCATTGCCGTGGCTTGTGGGCTGGTGTTGTTATTACCAGCATCAAACCTCGCATAGAAGGTATTGAGGTCATTTGCTAAGGAGATGTCACTGTTCAGTTTGAGGGAGGTGCCTTTTTAGTCTGTCATCGTTTTGAGCCCCTGCCACATAGCTCTGGAGTCAGCCTGTTCAAACTGGAGTTCAATTTTATCCCTGTAGCGCCGTTTTGCCTCTGTCACTGTCCTCCTTACATTGTATCGCGCCACCTTGTGGTCATTCATGTTGCCTGCCACCAGGCCGTCGTTGTATGCTTTGGTGCGCGCTTTCAGAGCTTCACGGACGGATTTGTCTACCCAGGGTTTTTGATTTGGGTAAACTCTAATTGTGGTAGTGGGGATTGTTTCTTCCACCAAAGTACGAACAAAGTCCAGCACTGTCTCCATGTAGACATTAATGTTATCTGTGTCGCGGAACACGCTCCAGTCTGTGCACTCAAGCGCAGCTTGGAGCGTCTCCCCCGACTCCACATCCCATTTCTGCACCTCTCGCGAGACTACAGGAGTGCTCTTGATTCTTTGTTTATATTTTGGTGAAAGAAAGATGGCCGCGTGATCAGACTTACCAAAGCCACTAGCAGAATGAGCCTTGTAGCCACCCTTGAATTGCGTGTAACAGTGGTCTAAAATGTTACCGCCTCTGGTGTTACAAGTCACATGCTGATAGAAGTCAGGCAAAACCTTTCTCAGATTGGCGCTATTGAAATCACCCACTACTACAATGGCGGCGTTAACGTTCGCTGCTTGGATCCTATTTACTTCGTCGTGGAGCCTCGAGAGCGCGGCACTATTGCTGGCTTGCGGTGGAATGTACACTCCGACCAGGATGATCGCCGTTAACTCCCTCGGGAGGAAGAAAGGACGACACTTGATGGTTATATATTCCAGGTTGGGGCAGCAGTGGTTCGATAATTCCTTCACGTTGGCTGGATCGCTCCAATTGTTGTTCAACATGAAGGCGATACCTCCTCCACGCTGTTTGCCGGACTCTGCTGTTCTATCCTTGCGGTGGATGAAGAAGTGATCGGCCGGTTGGATGGCGTGATCTGGGATTCCTGGCGACAGCCACGTTTCAATGAAGCAGAGAACATTGCAGTCTCTAACGTCTCTCTGGAATTGAATCCTTGCTCGGATGTCGTCCAGTTTATTGTCAATTGATTGTACATTGGCTAGCAATATACTGGGTAGTGGCGTTCGGTGTCGTCTGGTTCTCAGTCTATTACGGATCCCAGCTCTCTTCCCTCTCCGCCTGATGATTCCTTTGTTCCTGGGGTCAGGATCTGGTCCCATTGTCCTCAGAATCTCCACAGGCCATTGCTGCGGTTCAGAAAGCTGATCCAGGGAGTAATCTAGTCGGTAAATTTCCCGTAATCCGATGTCTATAAGTAACTGACGGTCATACACATTAAATGCACCTACTGTTGGTACAGACAAAACTCTTAAAACTATAAATATTAACAAAAGTAAGCACAATCTCGACGGAGCGCACAGACAGGCAGCCGGACGTAGCGGCGCCATCTTTAGGGCGAGAGTGGCAGCCTCTCGTGGTAGGCCAGCTGGTGCGATTCCTGCAAGGACTGGCAGCAGGAAGACGGGTGTAGACTTCAGGCATCCAGTGATGATCCGGAGGGCGTTGTTAGTAGCCACATCAACCTTTTTCACATGTGGGCTTCTGCTCCAGACTGGGGCACAGTACTCCGCTGCCGAGAAGACCAGGGCTTGGGTGGATATCCGAAGGGTCTTGGCAGTGGCTCCCCAGGTTGTACCAGCGAGGCATCGGATCAGTGCAACCCTTGATGTTGTCTTTGCCCTGACATATTCGAGGTGTTGTTTGAAGGACAGTGTCCGATCCAGACGCATGCCAAGGTATTTAGGGGCTTGCTGGGATTCCAGACGCTTGTGGTCAGCATATACCTCCAGTTCCCTCTTGGCGTCTCTGTTGCAGAGATGGTATGCTGCTGTAACGGTTTTGCCGGTGCTGAGTTGTAGGCGCCACTTTTTAAGATAGGCTACTAGGATGTCCATGTCTAGGTTAAGACCATCCTCCAGTGCCTTCCATTGATTGATTGATTGATTGATTGATTGAAAACTTTATTAACAGATTGCAGAATGGGTACAATACAGTACAGCTCAATACACACAATTGTTAAGGGGATGCAGACCAGAGAAAGGCTTTCGTCTTGTTTACATCAGGGTCCCCCATTTTCAATTAATCAGGACATATATGACATACATGACATACAGATAGACAGTACTGCTACATCTATACATTTATGACATACCAGATTTGCAAATACAGTACTGTTTGTGATACAAAAAGAGTCCAGAAAATAGAGTATATACATTTGATGTAAAAACTGTACATTGGAGGAGGTTGGGTAGGTGGGGTGGGGTGGGGTTAGGTTGGGTGTTGGGGGGGGGGGGGGCTGTAAATTGGAGGTGGTTGGGTGGGTGGGGGGGGTGGGTAGGAGGGGTGGGTGGGGAACACTGTACAACTGTACAGGCAAAACTGTACATTGGAATATTGACAAAACCATACTTGGTAATTTACTGTACATTGGAGGGGGTTGGGTTAGGATATTTACAGGGGCCAGTTTAGAATTGCAGTCTCCCGTAGGTGTTCTTTGAGAGTGGTTTTGAAAGTGGGTAGTGATTCACATTCCTTTACAGCTTTGGCTAGGGCGTTCCACATTGATGTGGTATAATTGCTAAACGTGTATTCACTGACCTTTGGGAAGTATTTTGACATGTACATTGGTACCTTGGTCGTGTAGTGTATCTTGTAGACCAGGCCCATTGCAAGTTGCTGTACTCTGTTGTCTACTCTAAGCCATCCTAGGTTGTCAAAGTGGGCAGGGGTGAGGTGGGTTCAAGGAGTAAGGTCAAGCAGTAGTCTGACCAGTTTGTTTTGAGATGTTTGTAATTTTGTTTTTAGCGCCTTTGAGGTGCTTTGGTACCATGAGGTGCAAGCATAGTCGTAGTACCCTTGAATGAGTGCTCCTGCCAGGGTCTTCAAGTTTCAAGTTTCTTTATTAGTTGACATGCAAAGATACAGAATACCTTCACATGGAATGCTTTTTTCTGTTATGCTCCTATGAGGATCATAGGACGCTTGGATCATACACATACAGCTCATTACAGTAATATTCCACAATTATTACATTTTAGATAGTAATAATGGTACAGAGCCTTGAGACAAACATATGCATATTCACCACCGCAAACAGACTGGCAGCCGTCATAGGCAGCGCCATTTACGGAAGGAGGGGGGAGTGGGTTGGGGTTGTTACAGGGCTGTAGGGGGGGGGGGGGGGAGTGATCCCTCACACGAGGCAGCCGACAGTGCAGCGCCAATGCAGAGGAAGGGGGGGGGGGGGAGGACTGGAGGGGGGGGGGGGGGGGGGGGAGTGCACAAGCCAAGTCCTGGGTGGGGGAGGTAAGAATTGTGGGTGTGGGAAGCCGCTCGCCACTCTTATCTCCCAGAGGGCCTTCGACTCCACAGCTCTCTGGTTCGACCTTGGTCCAGGAATTTGTTTTGGCTGACTGGCACAATTTATCCCAGCCACGTCACTTTAAATTTGATTTGAATAGAGTGGAATATAACTCTATTGATTTGAGTGGAGTGAGTTTTAACAACTCCGTCCAAATGACTGAATGCATTATTAGTCCAAGTGTCCAAGTGTCTTATCAGTTCATTTTGGTAGATCCTGTGCGCGGTAAACAGATCCAAAATCTTCTTATTGCAGTCCAAAAGCTTCGATAATCCAAAAATGACCACGTCTTCAAGTTGGTAGCCCGATTATGATGTCCCAATAGGCAGAGAGGGTTAGCCTTATTCTGCTTCTTGAAGAAAATATTTGAGTTTATTTGAGTATAGTCCGGCCACCGGCACGAAGCACAGAGCATAGCAGCGTCGGGCTCCATGGAGCAGTAGAGGCGGCGGTAGGAACGGCCTTGAAGGCCTAGGGAGAGAGGAAAGAAATGCGACTTGTCTCTGCAAGAGGTGGGAAGGAACCCAGGGTATTCTTGTTTACCAGAGAGGAGATCCGGTACAAGAATCGAGTTTGTTGGTTGACTTTTTTTATTACATTGGATGCCATTTTTCCTTGTGACAATATTGTCACCCACTGTAACTGAGAAGCCGTCGGTCTTGCTGAGTTTGTTATTTGAACCGAGAATGGACTCTGTTTTGCCCATGTGTAATGATAGTCTGTTATCAGCGAGCCATATGCAGATTATGCCTAGTTCCGAGCTGAAGGTTTTTTCAACCTGTAACTTGTTCTTGTCAGAGACCAGCAGGGCTGAGTCGTCCGCAAACAGAAAGAAGTTGCAGTCACAAGCTGACGACATATCATTTGCATAAATTAGGAACAGTAGCGGTCCTAGTATACTTCCTTGTGGAACACCACAGCTCACTGGGAGGGGGGGGGGGGGGGGGGGGGGGGGGGGGGTGTAGAGTACCGATTACCTCCACCATCTGTTCCCTCCCCTCAAGGTAGGATTGCATCCAGCTCACTGATAGACTATCAAAACCAATTGCTTTTAGCTTGTCAATCAGAATGGAGTAATTGACAGTGTCGAAGGCCTTTTGTAGGTCCAGCATGACAATGCCACAGTATTTGCCCGCATCCATGTGGGTCTTCTCAGCATGATGGCAAGATCGTCCGCGTAGCCGTACTTTCTGGATGCTGTGACCGGGAGTTTGTAGATGTAAATATTAAACAGCATTGGAGAAAGGACCGACCCCTGTGGGACATTGTTCCTCAGTCTTCTGATGCTGCGCTGGCCATCGCTGGTGTGTAGGACAAAACTGCGGTTAGACAGCATCTCCTTGATGAACTTCACCATATGCCGATCAGGTACCATCCTCAGCAGCTTCAGGTGGAGTCCACGGTGCCAGACAGTATCGTATGCGGCAGTCAGGTCCAGGTACAGGTGATTCATTGAACTGTATATAAAATATATGAATTAATACTACTGAGTAATAAAGCTAATCAGATATATATACAGAGTTGTAGTATTATTTTGTACAGTGATATACAGGTATAAAGACACTATAGTAGTAAGTCATACTGGCCAGCAGCCTAACTAGTAAGAATAGGTAAGGGATATATATAGATATATCTGATATATCTATGTAAAACAATATTACATGCAGGAATGTACAGACAGATATGGATATATATATACATGGGATATACAGCATTATTGAATTACTTAATTAAAATGTAATTTGTTTCAATGATTGATTATGAGACGTAGTTTATAGACATGCTGCTTCTTCCACTCTAAAGCCTCTGGATTCTGAGATGTATCACCGGTGACAGTTATGGCACCCTTCATTGTATCCTATATGATAAGGTTGGGTTGTCCTCTCTGGCAAAGAGACGTGACTTACATTGGCATCTGTTTCTGTATGAGGCTATTATTGGTGATCTCCCACCCTATATCACTTAAATGTTGGATTGGAACTCGGACCTTATCATACTCACTCTGGTGATTGGACTTAAGGTCCCCAGAGTTTGCACTGAATTAGGAAAATCGGCTTTTAGCTTCTGTGCCCCAGATACGTGGAATAAATGAATGAATGAATGAATGAATGAATGAATGAATGAATGAATGAATGAATGAATGAATGAATGAATGAATGAATGAATGAATGAATGAATGAATGAATGAATGAATGAATGAATGAAAACTTTATTTAACAGATTGCAGAATGGGTACAATACAGTACGGCTCAATACACACAATTGTTAAGGGGATGCAGACCTGAGAAAGACGTTTGTCTTGTTTACATCAGGGTCCCTCATTTTCAATTCATAGTGACATTTATGACATACACAACATACATGACATCATGCCATTTATGGCATAGGGACATACATGACATACAGGTATATAGTACTGTTACATTTGTGACATATACGATATGCAAATATACAGTACTGTTACCCATAGATCCTAACAGAGATTATATGATGGGGAGGAGACTGTATAGTAGGAGGGGTGGGTGGGTGGGTGGGAGAAATAATATACATACGGTGAGGAGAAGATATATACAAATATATACATACAGTGGGGAGGAGACTGTCTATTTGGGGGGGGGGGGGTTGGACCTTTATGGTGGCCAGTTTCGAATTGCAGCCTCCCATAGGTGCTCTTTAAGAGCGGTTTTGAATGTGGGTAGGGATTCACATCTTTTTACGGCTGTGGGTAGGGCGTACCACATTGATGTGGCATAATTGCGAAATGGGTTTAGTCCCTTTTTTGTGCCAAATCTGGGTTGCACATGATTTGTGGAACTCCCTCTGGTGTTGTGGGCGTGGTATTCACTGACCTTTGGGAAGTATTTCGACATGTACATGGGTACCTGTGTGGTGTAGTGTATCTTGTAGACCAGGCCCATTGCAGGTTACTGTACTCTGTTGTCTACTCTAAGCCATCCTAGGTAGTCAAAGTGGGCAGGGGTGAGGTGGGTTCTAGGAGTAAGGTCAAGTGGTAGTCTGACCAGTTTGTTTTGAGATGTTTGTAATCTTGTTTTTAGCGCCTTTGAGGTGCTTTGGTACCATGAGGTGCAAGCATAGTCGTAGTACCCTTGAATGAGTGCTCCTGCTAGAGTCTTCAGGGTATTCTTGTTTACCAGAGAGGAGATCCGGTACAAGAATCTAGTTCGTTGGTTGCCTTTTTTGATTACATTGGATGCAATTTTTTCACAGGAAAGATGGAACATTTTGCAATGCACTTTAAAACTTAATTCATTAGTATCTATTGGTCAATTTAAATCTTTAATAGCAAACCACTTCACTACAATCTGCAGTTGTTTTTAATTGTTTTAAAGGGGAACTATTTTACTATTTCTTTCACTATTTGGGCACTTTTACACAATTCCTGTGAGTCTATGGAACACCTCTGTAATATATATATTTTTTTTATTCATTGTTTTGTATTTCTAATCAAGTCCTCAAAAACAGCATTTTTCTACCTCAAGATTTCGAGCTGTTTTGAGCCTGGGCTGCAGGTGCCACCTAAACCACTGCGGAGCGTCGTCGTCTATCTCAACATTAACATGCAGCAGTGACTATATGACATCACATATAGGCACATTTTCAAACGACTCAGTTCAGTGAGGGTGAATATTGTGAGAGGAGAATTGGAAGAATGCGCCAATATGAGAATTTTGAGACATAGATCATATTAATATAAGTTCACATAGCTAGGAAACAATGCTAAACACTCAAAAAGGCCATTTATAAGATAGTTCCCCTTTAAATGTTTAATTGATTGACCTTGTTTCTATATTCTCTTTATTTGTATTCATTATGTGTTGTATTTCTCAACGTTATTGTAAATGAGAGCTTGCTCTCAATGATCCTTCAAGATTAAATAAAGATTGAATTAATTAATGTACAGTATATATATACCCCGTGCACACGGCCAAACACTCAACACATTAAACACGGGGTCACGACAACGAGGCTCATATGAGTTGTATTGCCTTTTACCCACTACTTAGCTATTAGCGACATCTTCTCTGAAAACACTACAAATGTGTATGCATGGTTAAATCTGCCGTAAGATGTAGCACTAGTGTTTTGCCCATCGCGCCATATGCCTCGACTCTGGCTTTTGATCCTCTCTTGTGTGACGTGGTCCTTTCTTCAGTTCCTGAGTCAGTCAACTGGTGCATAGTAATTGGTCTGCCTTTCCCCCCATGGCAAGTGGAGTAATGTGTGTGTGTGTGTGTGTGTGTGTGTGTGTGTGTGTGTGTGTGTGTGTGTGTGTGTGTGTGTGTGTGTGTGTGTGTGTGTGTGTGTGTGTGTGTGTGCGCACGTGTGTCCTTGTCATTCCCCTGAGGAAAATCTTCCTTCAACAGTTCAACATCAATCTTTGTCCTCTCTTTGCTGTACACAATGAAGTCACAATAAAATTGCCTATACTCCTATACGCTCCTATACGCCTATACGCTCTGTTACACAGACTGTACAAACTCTAAACTATGTTGCCTACAGTATACTTCACTGTCTACAACTGCCTTACACTGTAATCTGTACTGTACCTACCTTAAACTATAGTCTACCCATATAACTCTGTATGATAGCCATTTACAATAATATTGTATATACTGTATATATATTTATATTTACCGTATATATATTTATCCACACTTGTCTGAATATACCTGCATATAATCCTGTTTACATATGTACCTGTATATACTATATCTATATATCCCTTACCTACTCTTACTAGTTATACCACTGGCCAGTATAGCTACTACCATAGTGTATTTATACCTGTATCACTGTATATAATAATACTGTAACACTGTACATACATGAGCCCGCAAAGCAGTCTGCATCGCGAGTGACATCACCCACCCCTCACAGCACTTCTTCACTCTTCTGCCCTCCGGGAGGAGAATGATGAGGAGCCTCCGAGTGACAGCTTCATCCATCAGGCTGTCAGGAAGCTGAACTCTCTCCCAGCTCTCCCCCATGTCTTGCTATGCCCCCACAGACTCTGTACTAGGAACCCCCCCCCCCCCCCCCCTGACACACACACCCACACACACACACACACACCCACACACACACACACACACACACACACACACACACCATCCCACAGACACACACTGCCACTTTACTAACTCACTGTCACTTTACTTTATTATTTTATTATGGACCACTGCTGCTAGAATATTTGCACTAAGTTCTCTTTTACCTTTTTTTATTTATTTCACTCATTCATTTCAGTTTTAGCTACTGTTTATATTGTAAGGAAGGGGGGAACGCAATTCAATGTTTCTGTATGTCTTGCACATTATGGGAAATGACAATAAAGTTGACTTTGACTTTGAGATTAGCATTATTGCTCTGTAGTACTCATTTATATACATATATATTCCAATTTAATCACTTAACTTTTTTGTATATTGCTATTGCACTTTACTGTTACATTTGTACTCTGGTTAGATGCCAACGTTGTACTGTAGGCCTACTTGTGCTGTATGATGACAATACATTTGAATCTAATCTTATCTAAAAGCATCAGCTAAATTTAAATGTAAGATATTCTGGCCAAACAGGTACCAACACTCTATATACTGTACATGACTGCTGAAATACTAAATACAAATAACAATTTTGTAGTGGCCTTCTCCTTGCTCATTTAATATTGCTGAAGTGGAAGCATGTCTCCCCACCTACACAGCAGTTGGATGAACCCTTTTCACTACCACACTACAGAAGGTTAACCCTTTACTATCACACTACAGACGGTTTCTGTAGTGTGATAGTAAAGGGTTAACCTTCTGTAGTGTGGTAGTGAAAGGGTTAACCCTATGTTGTGTGGCAGTGAAAGGGTTAAGGAGGTGCAACAGGCGCTACAACTATAAAAAATAAGGTTCTCATTGAATGGATCTCTAGCCTTTATCACCCACGTACAGATCCTGATACCCCTTCCGTTTTTTATTTTGCATTTATTTTTACTTGTGTTTGTTTTTGTTGTGTTTGTTCATTTATTATTTGTGCATTTGTGATTTCTTTCGTGTTCAATGTTGTTTTATTTATTCGTGTCTTGGGGATGTGGGGGAGGTAGGTGTCCTCCAGGGAGCCTATAACTGTTCCGCAACTGTAAGTTACTTCCGGGGTAGGCCTGATTGGCCCCGACAGGCACGTGACGCGCAACTTTCTCTGCCGCGCGGCACGCTCCGCGGAGCGGAGCGGCAGAGCTTGCGGAATTATGTAACCGTCCTAATCCGCCATGATTTTCATTCGGCGCTTCAGCTCACCTGGCAGAGCAGCGGTCCTGCGATCCTGCGGTCCGTTGTTGACGAGTTCGAATCCCATCAAATCTTTTTTTTTAACGTGATTTTTTTTTAACGTGTATTCTTTCGCCGGTTAAGGTTAGGCATGGTTAAGGTTAAGGTTAAGGTTAGGCATTGTTTCGGAGTTGGTTAAGGTTAGAACGGTTAAGTTTAGGCGCTGTTAAGGAGCTGGTTAAGGTTAGAGTTTGTCTTAGAGAATGGCAATATTCTTTCTATGGTTAAGGTTAGGCATGGTTAAGGTTAAGGTTAAGGTTAGGCATTGTTTCGGAGTTGGTTAAGGTTAGAACGGTTAAGTTTAGGCGCTGTTAAGGAGCTGGTTAAGGTTAGAGTTTGTGTTAGAGAATGGCAATAGACAGCCTATTTCCGCGCGACAGCTCTCAGCAGCCTCGTTGCGCGTCCTGAGTTTGCCGCGTCACGTGCCTGTCGGGGCCAATCAGGCCTACCCCGGAAGTAACTTACAGTTGCGGAACAGTAACACGCGTCCAGGGATTGAGAGGGGGTGGTTGGGTGATCTTGGGTGAGGAGGGCAGTTGAGTTTTTTTTTATATACGTGTGTAATTTTTTTTTTTGAATAAACAGATAATTTAAAAAAAATCATTTATCTAAAGCTTCAGGAGAAACACAACCTACCTAGACTAGATCCACAACGGTGTTTACATGGCTTGGCTGATAGAAGGAGCATGTTCAGTGCTAGACTAAGACTCCCGAGATGTAGCACTGAACGGCACAGGAAGTCCTTCATTCCGACAGCCATCAGACTTTACAATGCATCACTGTGCCTCACTGTAATAAAGAAAGTCAACCAACGAACTAGATTCTTGTACCGGATCTCCTCTCTGGTAAACAAGAACACCCTGAAGACTCTGGCAGGAGCACTCATTCAAGGGTACTACGACTATGCTTGCACCTCATGGCGCAAAGGCGCTAAAAACAAGATTACAAACATCACAAAACAAACTGGTCAGACTTCTACTTGACCTTACCCCTAGAACCCACCTCACCCCTGCCCACTTTGACAACCTAGGATGGCTTAGAGTAGACGACAGAGTACAGCAACTTGCAATGGGCCTGGTCTACAAGATACACTACACGACCAAGGTACCCATGTACATGTCAAAATACTTCCCAAAGGTCAGTGAATACCACGATCACAACACCAGAGGGAGCTCCACAAATCATGTTAAACCCAGATTCGGCTCAAACAAGGGACTAAACACGTTTCGCAATTATGCCACATCAATGTGGAACGCCCTACCCAAAGCTGTAAAGGAATGTGAATCCCTACCCACATTCAAAACCGCTCTTAAAGAGCACCTACGGGAGGCTGCAATTCGGAACTGGCCACCGTAAATGTCCAAACCCCCCACCCCCACCCCCTCCTAATAGACAGTCTCCTCCCCACCGTATGTATATTTCTCTCCCACCCAACCACCCCCTCCTAATGTACAGTCTCCTCCCCATCATATGTATATATACTCTGTCAGGATCTATGGGTAACAGTACTGTATTATTTGAATATCGTATATGTCACAAATGTAACAGTACTAAATACCTGTATGTCCCTATCAGGCCACGTGAGCGGATCGGCGCGGCCGAGAAATCCGCTCTTCGCTCTTTAAAGCTTGGTCCGCTCCGCTAATCGCTCATGTTGACCCCGCTCCCAAGTCGCTCTCCGCTCGCTCCCCACTCACCTTGAATCGAGCGCTCCCCGCTCCCCGCGCCAGATCGCTCGGCAGTTTTTCTTTTTCTTTTTCTTTTTCTGGGCCCCTTAACAATTGTTTGTATTGAGCCGCATTGTAATTGTAGCCATTCTGCAATGTTAAATAACGTTGTTTATCCATTCACTAGTTCTATTAAGCGATGATAGGCTAGCCGAGCCACAATGCTATGGTCGCTGCCATTAACGTTAGCATGTAAGCTAACGTCAACAACAATGGCGTCGATACTTTTTTTAACAGGAGTGAGTGTGGGCGTCATAGATATCTATGGTGGGCGTCTCTACAGTGACGAAGCCTGAACCCTTCTCATTGGTTGAAAATGGCCTTCATGTTTGTACATCGCCATCTGTTGCTTTGGCATTGTACTGCATGTATATATTACATCAACAGTGTTAAACCACTGTGAGCGGCCTGGAGTGGATTGGAGCGGAGGAGAACTCTCGCTCCGGACGTCGCGCCGACTCATTTTAAAACCCACTCCTCGCTCACGTCAAAACAGCCCGCTCCGCGCCCCGCGCCGCTCACGCTCCGATCCGCTCACATGGCCTGGTCCCTATGCCATAAATGTCATGTACTGTATGTCATAAATGTCACTATGAATTGAAAATGGGGGACCCTGATGTAAACAAGACGAAAGTCTTTCTCTGGTCTGCATCCCCTTAACAATTGTGTGTATTGAGCCGTACTGAATTGTACCCATTCTGCAATCTGTTAAATAAAGTTTTCATTCATTCATTAATTCATTCACTGAGCACAGGGTGACAGTTACCATCTTCCTGGATTTTTACTTTTAAAACAACACTGTTCAATATTACACTTACTGTAGACTTCTGTATATTTTACTGTATATTTTACAATATTTAATATTACACTTACTGTAAACTTACTGTATACTTCTGTATATTTTATATTAGAATGTATATACGTAACATAACATAGGAAATTTATATCCCGGAGCTGGGTATTTTTATTCTTGGCTTATTTTATTCTTCATTCGTGACTTGTTTTGTCTCCCTAAATGTCTATTGTTTTCCCTCTGGATGAATAAAGTATTTCTATTCTATTCTATTCTATTCTATTCTATTCTATGACTTAAAAAAAAGGACTGAAACTAAACTGAAAAAAGAAGTGAGAAAATAAAGTAAAAAAATTTATGAAAAATTTATGAACGTCATAGAGCTGTCAGGACCATGAGATACGCAGAGGCACATACACACCCGTATATATATTATGCATACATATTAGTACACGTGTGTGTGCGTGCACTTATTAGCATGGAGCAGGTGACAAGTGTCAAGTGTCAAGTCAAGTCAAGCGTTTCTTTACTAATCCCCTTATGCAGGTGTCATAGCAGCATGGGGGAGGGGAGGTACAGGCATAAAAGATAACAATAGGAATAATAAAGTAGAACATTGCGCCACAGTGGTGCAGTGGTTAGCACTGTTGCCTCACAGAAGGTCCTGGGTTTAAACCCCAGCAGAGTTTGCATGTTCTCCCCGTGTTCGGTTGGGTTTCTTCTGGGTACTCTGGAGTAAGTCTATGGCTGAACATGCTCCTCATCGCGGTTCGCGTGAATATTAAAGGCAACCAACTTGTGTTCAGCCTTTCGTTCAGCGTTTCTCTGATTGGCCACACGGCCACGTGACCGCGCTGCCGCGCGGCAGAGAGTTGCGCCGCCTGCGGCAGCGGCCGTCTTCCGTTGGCCGTCGCAATGACTTGTTTTGTTTACATCAGGGTGACCGCTGTTGTATTCGCAAATATGAGAGCCAGCAATACGTCATAAACGAACTACCAGCCTCCACACTGATGTACAGTGACTGACGTTAAAAACGCGAAATAACATATAACGTTACAATGTACAGTTTCTAGTTACAGTAGTGACGCGTGAATCGAGATAGTCCTAACAGTGTTTATTATTAAGAGTCAGATAGTCCTAACAGTGTTTATTAGTAAGAGTCAGATAGTCCTAACAGTGTTTATTATTAAGAGTCAGATAGTCCTAACAGTGTTTATTATTAAGAGTCCTAACAGTGTTTATTTAAGCATTACATCACACGCAGGAGTGGTTTGTGACCAATAAACCATGCCTAGGGGTGGTTGTTAGGCCCGAGGCGCAGCCGAGGGTCGTTAGACCCCCCTAGGCATGGTTTATTGGTCACAAATCACGACTGCACGTGGTGTAAAGCTTTTATACAACTGCCAGATTCATCCAACCTTATTTCTATACAATAAACACACATTAATCGAAGATTTATTGAAAAAACCATCCGCCAGAAAAAGTAGTTCCCACAACTCCATGTGGAAGCAGCTTGAAGTGCATCCAACCAAACTAACACATCCAACTGTGTATTATTGGAATGATTGAGAGAAGTTGCCTCATGTGGAAGCAGCTTGAAGTGCATCCAACCAACTAACACATCCAACTGTGTATTATTGGAATGATTGATTGAAAATTTTATTACCAGATGCAGAATGGGTACAATACAGTACGGCTCAATACACACAATTGTTAAGGGAATGCATAGGAAAAAAACGTTTTCTTCGCCCTATTTTTTTATTTATTTCTTTTAGCCTAAACTTAACCAGTTGGAAACCAGGGGTACAGTAATAAAATTAGCAATCAACCAATCAATCAATTCAATAGACCATGCTCACTTAAAACAGCGCTGCTTCTCTCTCAGTCTGACTCCCCCGCTGTTGCAGACAGGAGTGTGTGTGTGTGTGTGTGTGCGTGTGTGTGTGTGTGTGTGTGTGTGTCACAGTGTGTGTGTGCGTGTGTGTGTGTATGTGTGTGTGTGTGTGTGTGTGTGTGTGTGTGTGTGTGTGTGTATGTGTGTGTGTGTGTTTGTGGGTACGCCAGCGTCGGACAGTGAGAGAGAACGCTGCAGTCAGTAGCAAGAAGGAAGTAGAAATTTAAATCAATCAATTAATCTATCAATCAAACCGCGATTTTTCTTTTGTTCTAGATTGCCTCAAGACCCATCAATTACATCATCCAACATTGTTTAAAGGGCTAACACATTCCCCTTGACAGAATCGCTTCATATTTAGTCGTTTAGTCGCCATTAACATATCCATTTGTAAATATTATTGGCCACCTTCTTGTGATCCGGCGGAGTGATGTGATGTGGGTCGGTTGTGGGCGGGTCCTGGGCCAGCAGCGTGGATTGTTGCCAATAAAGACGTGTAAAATGACTGTTTCAGCCAATCAGAATCGAGAAATTTGCATGCCGTTGTATAATATTAATTAACGTCATAAACGAACTACCAGCCTCCACACTGATGTACAGTGACTGACGTTAAAAACGCGAAATAGAGGGGTGGGAGGGGTTTTCCAGTATAGCATCCAGCTTTTTCCTCATCTTCCTGTCTAACACCACCTCTAGTTTGACTCCCACTACGGAGCTAGCCTTCCTCACCAGCTCGTTTAGTTTGTTAGTGTCTCTTGAGTTGCCCCCCCCAGCATACCACAGCGAAGAAGACACTGGCTACCACAGACTGTTAAAACAACTGCAGCAGCCTATTGCACACGTTGAAGAACAGCCTGCTCTGACCATTCCTGTAGATGGCCTCTGTGTTGTCCAACCAGTCCAGTTTATTGTTCAAGTGTACTCCCACTCCCAGGAACTTGTAGGTCTCCACCATCTCCACCTCCTCCCCTCATAGGGTGATGGGAGTAGAGGGCCTCCTCCTGCTTCGGCGATAGTCCACCACTAGCTCCTTGGTATTGCTGATGTTGAGGTTGAGGTTGCTCCACCCTACAAAGCTCTCCACCAGGTCTCTATACTCGTAATGTAACCAATAACGAATGAGTCGTCAGACAACATCTGTAGGTGGCACCCACTCAACTTGTAGCAGAAGTTGGAGGTAGGCCTATAGAGAGTGATCAGGAAGGGTGACAGCACAGTTCCTTGGGGGGGCCACCAGTGTTGCTCACCAGCACATCTGACCGGCTGCCCTGCAGTCTGACGTACTGTGGTCTGTGGGTGAGGTAGTCAGTAATCCAGGCCATCAGGCCTCTCCAGTTTTGTGTAGGCTGTGGAGCATGTAGATAATGTAATCGAGTCCCTGCTCACACCGCCACCCTCGTGCAGAGTTAAATTAAACTATTACCAGTACTAACACCAGTAACCACTATATCAATAACCACTCCTGACTTGTTTCTCTTCTGAATTCAAAGCACTGTGGCAGAGGAAACCGGGCAGGACTGTAGTTCCTGAGAGAGGGGAGGGGGCTATCTGGTAGAAGACAAGTCAGTGGATTTGACCATTTAGAGTGAATACAGCATCGGTATTACACAGGAGAGGGGTCAATACAAGAGCTAAGTGCCATAAGTGGTGAGGACCATGCAGTAGGCCCACCGAACAGGGAATGAAGAGTGAGAAGGTTGTAATCTGATAAAACTGGAGTGGAGTGGAGTGAAGAGAACCAGGAAACAGTCATAATGGATGGTAACCACCTGGGTGTAGAACAATACATTGTAGCTCTCTGATGGATCAAAACAGCCTCAGAAGCTGGAACATTTATACATACTTTCACCTTTGACTCATCTTCTCCGGTGATGGTTGCCAGGGTTACGGCTGGTTTCAACACACGGGATTCATCTTTGCAGGTTAATGGAGAGTAGAGAGATACGGCTGCCCCCTCCCCTCCCTGAAGGACTTATACAACTCCTGCTGCCACAACAGAGCAAAAAACATTACAAAGGACAGCTCACACCCTGGCTTCCACCTGTTTGACCCGTTGCCATCGGGCAGGTGTTACAGGTGCATCAGAGCCATCACCACCCTGAACTCTAACATGCAACATCCTGATGTACAATATCCACTGTGCAATACCCACCCACTACCGTCTGACACTGTGATTGTTATTTGTGTATTGCCATTCTGTATATTGTTGTTATTTTGTATATTGTACAGGACTGTAACATTGTCTTATTGTATAGCATTTAATGTTTCTGTATAGGATTTTATGTTTCTCTTTTATTACTTGTGATTTTATTACTGTACCTTAAGCTTGAGTCCAAAATCTTGTTGTATGCAAATATAATGACAATAAAGTACAATCGAATCTAATCTAATACATAATCACACGTATATCGCTGCTTGCAGGGGAGAAAGAGACACGCTGAAGCACTCACGTAGAGGAGCAGGGGAAAAAATATAGAGAGCAGGACGAGTGAAACCAGATCAATGGATAGATGATGAGCAGGGGACAGAGAGAGGAACTTGTGTCTTCAATATCGCAAAGGCAAGGACAAATATAAAAAGTCGATGTATCTGTTAAAGGGGGAAAACTATGGAATAACTGTGACAAAGAAGTACAAATTTGTAGTTTGATACATACATTTAGGAAATTATTCAAATATAAGGTGATACATAAATATAAAACCTTATTATTATCCTAATTATATTTTATTATAACATAACAGTATATAACATAACAACAAAAAAATATATAAAAAACATAAATAAATGTGTATACGTTTTGTATATAAAACTATGAACATTTTGTAACCTTTTGTTTTTGCAAAAAGATGTACTGAATTGTGTTTTTTTTTGTGGAAGTAATGTAGAAAGGGTAGGCAATTATAAGCCTCTGCTTCAGCCTACACCTTTTCGGTCATTTTCTTTCTTTTATAAATGTTCTAGTACTGTACATTGCTTTGTAAAAGAAGACAAAAATACAATCATTAATTCATTCAGGTGGGGAGAGGGTGATGGGGGTTGCCGTAGGGGCAGAGAAGGTTGGTCATCATCATATTTCATCATTAAAGCTATACAGTTAGGCAAACTCACGACCCCTGGTTACAGTAACATTACATAGCGTTGGCTAACTTATATGGGTGTCGGCAACCATTAATGGTAGCTAATGTTGCCACAGCAACCCATGCAGATAGCTTGGTGATGTCTGGACAGATTGGATCGCTTGCAAATAAGCAGTGCGGACAGTTAAAAGATCTGATTGGAGAGATAAATCAGATTTGCCAGCAGTCTGAACAAAGCCGTTTCTGTCACCCAGTTGTGTTTGGGGTTTTTCTTTTCATTACACAGTGTGGCAAAGCTTTACGAATAAAGAATGAAGAAGAGAAAATGAAGGAAGCTTGTTAGGCACAACCATGACATCTTGGTGATAGAAAAAAAACAAAAGAGACAGATAGAGACAGAGAGAATAAGAGAGAGCTGGGGGGGGGGAGTAAGAAGAGAAAACACAGATAACGATCTAGATAAAGTGGCAGTAGTGTCATTGCTAATGACGTGGATTCCTCAGCATAGCTAATGAGGATGCCTATGGGAGGTGTAGTCTGACGTCACTGGTTGTTCCACCCGTAGGCCTATAGGCAGGGCCGCCTCAGGGGGTGTGCGAGCAGTGCGGTCGCACAGGGCCTCGCGGGAAGGGGGGCCTCGCACAAAAAAAAATAAAAAAAAATTATTTTTTATTTATTATTTATTATTATTATTATAATTTTTTTTTTGTTTTTGTTTTTTTGCGAGGCCCCCCTTCCCGCGAGGCCCTTTTTCATCACAGACCTAAAATCTAGTTTTGCTTATATGCTTATATATTTCACATTAGACACGTTTGTAGAATGTGTCTGACTTGTTCCTGGCTCTGCGGCTCTGCAGATACACTATTGGAGCTCTGGGGCTCTGCAGCAGACATACTATTGGTTTCAACGAAGGGATGGGTTACATGTGTACAGCCGTCAGCTGCGTCTGACTATTTCGCTCGTGCAGCATTGGAGGTTATGCCAGCCAAGATGAAGAGGACGTCGTTTGGCAGATGGACTGAAGATGAAAGTTGTTGCATGTTAGAAAGTTCAATCAGGCTAGCCATGTCGGCTTAGCTAAAGGCAGGGACAGCTAGTTAGCTTTAGCTACGTTATAATATCGAGTGCTTACGTGTGGTTCAGTCGGGATAGCCATGTCGGCTAGTAGTTTAGCTAAAGGCTAACTAGCGTTAGCTAACCTAGAGAGAACGCGTGCAGCATTGTTATGCCAAGATGAAGAGGACGGTCGTTTGGCAGATGAACTTCGTCAACTCCACACGGTTGTCTGCATCCTCTTGGACGTTTGGTGAGTTTTTAATGCACTCTATTCTATTCCCGCCGTGGAGATATCTCTCTCTCTCTCTCACTCTCTCTCTCTCTCTCTCTCTCTCTCGGGCCGGCTAGCTATCGTGGCTACGTTATGTTGGCTAACGTTATGTGGAGCCAGCGGGCCGGCTAGCTATCGTAGCTGACGTTCTGTTGGACCAGCGGGCCGGCTAGCTATCGTAGCTACCCTTATGTTGAGCTAGCGGGCCGGCTAGCTGTCGTAGACGTTATGTTGAGCCAAGCGGGCCGGCTAGCTAACGTAGCTAATGTTATATTGAGCCAAAGCGGGCCGGCTAGCTAACGTAGCTAATGTTATGTTGAGCTAGCGGGCCGGCTAGCTAACGTAGCTAACGTTATATTGAGCCAAAGCGGGCCGGCTAGCTAATGTAGCTAATGTTATATTGAGCCAAAGCGGGCCGGCTAGCTAACGTAGCTAACGTTATATTGAGCCAAAGCGGGCCGGCTAGCTGTCGTAGCTAACGGTGTGTACCTGGTGTCAGTACCTGGCTACTCTATTTGCAGTTAGCCTCCTTAGCTGATGTCGGCTGTTGGCTCCTTGCTACTTTGTTTTCTCTGGTATAGATCCTCTTCTCTTTGGATTTAAGTGTTGATCTTTGTCCTTTTGGATCTATGTATATTCATGTTGCCTTTGAAGTTATCTTTTCCTTCTGTTTTGTTCTTCCATTAAAAGTTGAATATCCTTTAGGGGTTCATCTTAGCTGTCTTGCTTATCTCTCTCTCTCTCTGTCTGGACCACAGACCCATCTCTCTCTCTCTCTCTGTCTGGACCACAGACTCATCTCTCTCTCTCTGGACCACAGACTCTCTCTGTCTGTATCATCACAGACTCTCTCTCTCTCTCTCTCTCTCTCTCTCTCTGAGCATTGCATTGCTTATAGTTGTCAATTGTGTCGGTCAGTTCATTGCAATTTTTCCTTCAGTCACATTTAGTTTTATCCTGCACCTGGCCTAAAACAGGTTGGATGTGCACACAGCTGCTCTACTGTGTTTGTAGCAGAGCAACCATACCTGAAGCCTTGTAAACAAAGACATCAACACTAGAGTGTGTACTTCTATCTACACAGTACAGCCAAAGCATTCCCATTGCTAGGCAAAAACTCCACCTGTTTTCTACACTGCTTCTTCCCTTGCTGGATTTTCTGCATTACTGCCACTTGTACATGTGTGTTGTGGAGAAATTTGTACAGTGTTACAAAGCGATAACACTGTATATTGACTGTAGAACGGGAGCTCTCTCTTGCTCTCTCTCTCTTGCTATATGTTGACTGTATCATGCCCAGCCTCGGGCAGCTCTATTATTTAAGAATATGTTGACTGTATGAAAAAAAAAAGAAAAGAAAAAATACCTTTTAGGGGGGGGGGGGGGGGCCTCGCGTTTCAATTTCGCACAGGGCCTCACATTTCTCCCAGGCGGCCCTGCCTATAGGGATTTATCATTGGGAAAATGGATTATCGGCTATAGACCACTACACTTCCGCGTTACATTGAAATCAGGGAGGAGATTGCGGGGGGGTCAAATGAATGGATGTGGACGAGAACCGTGATGGAAGTGGTTGCCGATACGGCTGTGGGGGTGCTAGAGACATGATCGAATAGATGTTTATGCGCCTCGCTCTCCTGAACACGGTGTGACCCCTAACTAATCGATCAGAACTAAATCGGCAGAGAAAAAGCCCATTTTAAAGCACCTATTCCGCATGGACATGCGCAGAGTGCCCATGGAGTCTGGACGACACGAGATGACGCACGAATGAATGTGGACTGTTCCATCAGAGGGCGGAGCTTCGGTGGCCAATGTCCTTTCAGCCGAACAGGATAATGAAAAAATTATCCCACTAAATGGCCAGACGCGTCTTATGGCGACATCTACAATTACCTCATTGAGTCTACAGGTAGACTAATGTTTATATTTAAGTGCAGCGGTCTGTAGCCACTTACATGACCATCGAAGCTCCCCCCTCTGATGGAACAGTCCACATTCATTCGAGCGTCATCTTGCGTCGTCCAGACTCCATGGGCACTCTGCGCATGTCCATGCGGAATAGGTGCTTTAAAATGGGCTTTTTCACTGCCGATTTAGTTCTGATCGATTAGTTATGGGTCACGCCGTGTTAGGGCTGGGCGATATGACGATATTATATAAATATCGGGTACAGTTCATTAACGATACACTTTTTTAACGTATCGTGGATATCGTGATGTTTTGCCCAAGAGGATTGTGTCGCGTCAATCTGGTCCACCCCGTTCAAACTTTTGAACAACGCCGCTCCCACACACACATTACTGCATCAAAGTTAGTACTTATGATTAACAAAGGCATTCGTTTTGTGGCATCAACATTATATAGTTACACGTTATATAGTTACACATCAGCGTATTTACCCAAACATAGCAACGTCCGATGACGACACATAGATAGCAAGCGTTACTGTTCATATCTCAGTCCGTGCCGAGTTGTGCGTGCCCATTCTGTTTTCAAGTTTCAAGTTTCAAGTTTCTTTAATAGTTGTCATACAGAAGTACAGAATACTTTTGTACAAAATGCTTCTTACTGTTGCGCTCCAGAGACTGTGCATGACAAGATAAGTATGAAATAAAGACATAGTAAAAATTAGAAGTAAAAAAAGAGGTCACAGTGTTCAGTTTAGACATATGTACAATGTTCGTAGACGTAGTTACCATACAATATACAATACTGTGCAGTGTACTAATATACAATACTATATAGTGCAAGGCATAAATGGACGAGGTGCAGTTTAGGTACAATTCACAGTAGGTGTACGAGTTGTAGTGCAAATCCTTTATCAATAAATATAAAGTGTAAGTGTGTTTGTGTGATCTAAAGTGTGGAGAGTGGGTGCTGCAGTGTGTTGTTTGTTTGAGTGAGTGTGTGCGTGTGGGTGTGTGTGCTGTGTGCATTTGATGGTTGTTGCATAGTGATTATTGTTCGTTTAGCGATTATTGTTCGTTTAGCAGCCTGATGGCCTGGGGATAGAAGCTCCTTCTGAGTCTTTCTGTGCTCGCCATAAGACTCCGGTATCGCTTGCCTGACGGCAGCAGTTCAAAGAGGCAGTTGTTCGGGTGGCTCGAGTCCTTAATAATTCTCTTAGCCTTCCCCTTGCACCGCTTGTTGTAAATGTTCTGGAGGGTGGGAAGCCCCCCTCTAATTGTGCGTTCAGCTGAACGTGTCACTCTTTGTAGTCTGCTACGGTCTTGTGCAGTGCTATTCCCAAACCAGGAGGTGATGTTGCCGGTCAGGATGCTCTCTATTGTACATGAGTAGAAGTTCCTAAGGATCTTCTGACTGACTTGGAACTTCCTTAGGCGCCTGAGGAAGTAGAGGCGTTGTCGTGCCTTCTTCACAACACTGTCAATGTGTGTGGTCCATGTCAAGTCCTCGGATATGTGGGCTCCGAGGTACTTGAAACTGTTGTCTGCTGTCTGTTAATAAAGTTTTCAATCAGACAGATGTATGGAACGGCTTTTATTATAACATTTGTTGCAGTAAAATCATTATGCCTCGTTGTTATGCTGCGGTGCGCTAGTAATCACTCGTCGGCTGCGGTGAGCTGTTGTTGTTGTCGTTGAGCTGAGCTCTCGTTAAAATCAAAGGAGGGCATTCAGGAATGTAAAAAAAAGAATAGCGCTGCTTGCCGATTGGTGCTAAGAACAGCAGGGCGGGTACAAGCGGTGTGACGTAATTGGCAGACTCGACTGTCAATCAAAATTATTCTGTTTCCGGCTGAATTATTGAATGAATGAACGTTATTAACGATTGCAGAATGGGTACAATACAGTACAGCTCAATACAACAACAGTGGACTGACTGGAGGATGAAGACCAGAAAAAGACTTTCGGCTTTTTTACATAAGGGTCCTCCATTTTCAATTCATCAAAACATTTAGAGACATACAAATATACAGTAGTTTCATAAAAATGCTAAAATCCTATTGATTGATTGATTGATTGATTGATTTAAAACTTTATTAACATATTGCAATTGTTAAGGGGATGCAGACCAGAGAAAGACTTTCGTCTTGTTTACATCAGGGTCCCCCATTTTCAATTCATCATATTTCATATCTAAATCATATAATATCTCATTGCTAAATATATGCAATATATAATCTAATAATCCAATAATCTAAATCTAATATATAATATAAAAATGCTAAATGCATGGGTATTTTATTTTGTCTTTAATGTTAGCTTGCAAACTCAAATACTGTCTTGGTAAGCCTCATAATGAATTGTTTGGGGAAAAAAAGAAAAACATCGTGATGCGTATCGTGTATCGCCGAAAGGTCAGAAAATATCGTGATATCATATTTAGGCCATATCGCCCAGCCCTACGCCGTGTTCAGGAGAGCGAGGCGCATAAACGTCTATTCGATCATGTCTCTAGCACCCCCACAGCCGTATCGGCAACCACTTACATCACGGCTCTCGTCCACATTCATTCATTTGACCCCCCCGCAATCTCCTCCCTGATTTCAGAATCCCGGAAGTGTTACGGTGGTCTATTGTAAAAATTCTGCCGCATGGAAATTGAAAAGCTTTACATTTTTGCACAAAATGAGTTCCCTTCTATCACTAACATTATTGTTTAAACATTTTTGGTTGAAATAAAATTTCGCAATTTTTTTTATGATTAATTGCGAATATTTTCATGTTGAGCTATAGATTGTGGATGAATAAGCCCAGAAAGGTACACCATGCCAATGTTAATGCTTTATTTGTTTTAAACGAGGCGATTTAGAAATGGGCAATGGGGAAATACATTGCGTTGGACAGAGGGTGGAACACGAAAAACGGCAATGACGTAACCACTACACCTCCCTATAGTATAGGGTCTGTTGCATGACCTTTATTCAAGGAGCATAATTATCTCTCTTGGCTCTTCTACAATATCTATTCCTCAGAGGTCATCCTTGGTTTGTCTCTCTCTCTAATGTCCAAATATGCTGACCTGTTAAGTCAAGCGTTCCTTTATTAATTAATCTACCCAAAGCTGTAAAAGAATGTGAATCACTACCCACATTCATAACCACTCTCAAAGAACACCTACGGGAGACTGCAATTCGAAACTGGCCCCTGTAAATGTCCTAACCCAACCCCCTCCAATTTACAGTAAATGACCAAGTATGGTTGTCAATATTCCAATGTACAGTTTTGCTTGTACAGTTGTACAGTGTCCCCCCCCCCCACCCCTCCTACCCAACCCCTCCCCCCACCCCACCTATACCCAACCACCTCCAATGTACAGTCCCCCCCCCCCCCCACCCACTCAACCCCACCCCACCTACCCAACCTCCTCCAATGTACAGTTTCTACGTCAAATGTATATACTCTCTTTTCTGGACTCTTTTTGTATCACAAACAGTACTGTATTTGCAAATCTGGTATGTCATAAATGTATAGATGTAGCAGTACTGTCTATCTGTATGTCGTGTATGTCATATATGTTATAATGAATTGAAAATGGGGGACCCTGATGTAAACAAGACGAAAGTCTTTCTCTGGTCTGCATCCCCTTAACAATTGTATGTATTGAGCTGTACTGTACTGTACCCATTCTGCAATCTGTTAATAAAGTTTTCAATTCAATTCAATTCAATTCAATTCAATTCAATTAAATTCAATTCAATTCAATTCAATCCCCTTGCCTTGGGGAAATTCACTGGACCCAGGGGACATACATTATAGACATTCAGCTAATTGTACCATTTCAAACTTAATTACCAAATTTACATTTACATTACATTACATTACACATTCACACAGCTACGCACAGAAGTACTGCTGCCCAGGTCACTTTTAACTACCTTTAACTACTTTTGGGTAGGCCTACCTCGTGGCACGAGGATTATTAGCGCCAACAGACTCTTGCAACATGACCTGACTACCTGAATTACACCAGAAACACACTAGACGCTGAAGCATGCCAAAGAGCAGCCAGTTTCCTTTCGGTGCCCATGTTAACTGACCGGACTGATCATTACTAGCCACGCTACGGAGAGGAGCTCCACGGCCCGCTCGAGATCTGCAGCAACAGTTTCTGTGTCTGGTCTATTTTCTCTGTGAGCCACGAGCGAGTATCAAAAAGAGACAAATTGGATCATAAACTAAAATACTAATTGCGGGCACACAGAGGTTTCCCTGTTTCACTTGCACTTTCTCTACCTCCACGGTTTTCCAGGGATCCAGCTTCCATGAATAGCAGCCCCTTTAAACTGCGGAAACATAGACACACTCCCCATGGTCCTCCCTGCTGCCATGCAAATCAAATCAAATATCTTGTCAGCAAAGCATTAAGCTAAATGTACACAGCTTGTTCCCAGAGCTAACATACACTCATTACAGGTTTAGGAGGTGTTACTATCTGGAGAGTCTTGCCAAGATCATGCAAATTTCCTCTGGCCCTCCAGCTATTTTCCCAGTCAGAAGACTCAATTGCCTACTTAACCCTTTCACTACCACACTACCAAAGGGTTAACCCTTTCACTGCGACAATACAGAAGGTCCTTTCACTGCCACATGACAAAGGGTTAACCCTTTCACAACCACACTACAGAAGGTTAACCCTTTCACTACCACACTACGGAAGGTTAACCCTTTCACTACCGTTAACCTTCTGTAGTGTGGTAGCGAAAGGGTTAAGGTGATCTCTTACACTTAATTGTGCATCGGAACGTCAGCCACTTTGCGGTTACTCAATATCACAGACACCCAAAACTAAACGGATTGCCGTCTATGTGAGGATTGTCACATCACCCCTAAAACAACAAGCCGTTGGGTTTTGTGCGATTGTACTGCCGTCTGCAGTTTCAATGTTTTCTGATTTTGTGGAGGAAAAAAAGGTTTATGAGGCTTAAATAACCTCCACACCAGCCAAAGACAACGAACACAGTGTGAAACAGAGGGAGAAGCCTAAGCAGCTTACAAAACACTGGATTATGCTATTTTCATGCCGTCTGCATCACCAAGCGCCAGAACCTCAACAGGGGAGCAGCTGCTTGTCTGGTAAATCTTAAACATCACTTCTCTCAAGTTCCCTCAACTGCCAACTGTCGTCTGACAGTGAATTCCTGATTTATTGACTTTTACTCTCCCCTCATCTCTATTGATTATTTCCTACTTCTGATGCACTTAGATTATTGCTCAGTTCATATTATGTCCTATGTATCAAGGGTGTATACAATGTGTGTGTGTGTGTGTGTGTGTGTGTGTGTGTGTGTGTGTGTGTGTGTGTGTGTGTGTGTGTGTGTGTGTGTGTGTGTGTGTGTGTGTGTGTGTGTGTGTGTGTGTGTGTGTGTGTGTGTGTGTGTGTGTGTGTGTGTGTGTGTGTGTGTGTGTGTGTGTGTGTGTGTGTGTGACCAAGCATTACACGGCCTCTCATTAATACTGTACAATAATACTGTATATCATTTACCTGATGATCCAAAGCTACTTACAAGTCAGCAGGAGGGGTACATATCTGGCAGCTAAGAATAAGTGATATTGTTCATCAAATAGTGTCAAACTTGAGTGTTACACTTGAGTGCATAATATTATCCCTGAATTTCCCCAAGGGGATCAATAAAGGAATATCTTATCTTATCTTATTAGTGTGGTAGGTAGTAGTATAGGAATAGTAACATACTAGATAGTGGTAAAGTATATACTAGTAACAGACAGGTTAGTTATATATTTTTTTCTTTAATGTTTTATATTTCAGATATTGATTGAAGGTGTGTTTTTAGTTGACGGTGGAAAATTGGGTGGTTTCAGCTGCCCTAAATGTGGTGGGAAGTCTAGGAATATATTTACCGTATATATATATATATATATATATATATATATATATATATATATATATATATATATATATGTATGTATCCACAGTCCACACCTGTCAGAATGTACCTGCATATATTCCTGTTTACATACCTGTATACTATATCTATATCTGTGTATCCCATACTCTTACTTGTTATACCACTGGCCAGTGTGGCTACTACCCTAGTGTATAGTTATACCTGTATCACTGGACATAATAATGTATCACTGTACACACATCAGATTAGCATTATTACTCAGTAGTACTCATTTATATACTCCAATATAATCACATGTACATTGTATATTGTTATTGCACGTTAATGTTACATTTGCAATCTGGTTGGATGCCAAACTTCTTTTTGTTGTACTGTACTTGTTCTGTATGATGACAATACTGTACATTTGAATCTAATCTAATCTCATAATCTTATTAGAATAAGACTATAAGATTTGGTACACAATTGAATTAGCTATTAAATTGAATTAGTTGTTAAAGCTCACTGCCTACACTCTACAGTCAGACCCCCCCCCCAAAAAAAAATATAAAGAATGAAAATGTAAATAAAATAATAAAATAAATAATATATCCTCTTCAAGGGTGAAATAGGTGTACAAATAAAGCATGAAAGATTTCAGAGAATCTTCAGATGACTTGTCGTACAGAACTTGTAAGTCGCTTTAGATAAAAGCGTCAGCTAAATGACAAAATGTAAATGTAAATGAGATAACAGCAATAAAATTATAAATAAAAACATGGCCGTTCTCGGCTTCCGTACTTTTTTACCACTATCTACTATGTACTATGTTACTATCCTTATACTACTTGTGAGGGCTGGGTAAGGACTGCATGCTGCCCAACGAGAGGGCGTGCCGAACATTCTACCTCACGCACCTGTGCATCAGCTTGTCGGGAGACTACTAGTACTGCTGGTTGCCTTCCACTCATTGCCAGGTCATTCTGTATGCTACCATCAACCACCGCGCTCCTGGTGAGACATCGTCTTTGCTCTCTATAATCCCACAGGAGGATTTCCTATGTTCTCACTGGGAGACGTCGTGCCATCCGTTGCTACCATCTACCGCCACGTCTCTCGGGTGAGACGTCGTGCCAGCTACTGCCCTACTCCCTCTTCGTGGACCTCGTTCCTGGGGTGAGGCCTCATCATCGCTCTCTATAGTTCCACGGGAGGATGCCCGTGTTCTCACTCCGTTCCCCTTGCTGTGTTGCCCGTCGGCAGCGTTCTGGTGAGGCTGTACGAGACCAGACTCTGAATTTTCGTTTTCATTCATGGACTCAAGAAGATATTCCTGTGTACTTTTTGTTCGCCCTTTAACACAATCCTTCCCAAGGACGTATATATCCGTGTTTCGAATCCATGCTTAAAGGACCGAAGGATGGATATATCCGTGGCAAGTTGTTTTGGCTTTTATTCCATTTTAATAACCTATTCAAGGTCGCCGAGCTGCACTGCAGATCTACCCTACGTTTGAATTAGAAAAAGTTTCAGTGTGCAGTAAAGGAATTTATCATCAAGTTTCAAGTTTCAAGTTTCTTTAATAGTTGTCATACAGAAGTACAGAATACTTTCATACAAAATGCTTCTTACTGTTACGCTCCAGAGACTGTGCTAGACAAGATAGTATCAAATAACATAGCATAGCATGTAATTTAGAAGTAGAAAATGAGGTCACAGTGTTCAGTATAGACATATGTACAATGTTCGATGCAGAATAGACGTAACTGAGTTACCATATAATATACAATACTATGCAGTGTACTAATGTACAGTACTATATAGTGCAAAGCAGAAATGGGATGAGGTACAATTTAGGTACAATTTACAGTAAGGTGTACGAGTTGTAGTGCAATCCTTCATCAATAAATATAAAGTGTGGGGAGTGGGTGCTACAGTGTGTTTGTTTAAAGTGAGTGTGTGCTATAAAGTGTGTGGAGTGGGTGCTACAGTGTGTTTGTTTAAAGTGAGTGTGTGCGTGTGGATGTGTGTGCTACGTGCGTTTGGTGGTTGTTGTTGTGTAGTGTTCATTGTTCGTTTAGCAGCCTGATGGCCTGGGGATAGAAGCTTCTTCTGAGTCTTTCTGTGCTCGCCCTTGAGACTCCGGTATCGCTTGCCTGACCGCAGCAGTTCAAAGAGGCAGTTGTTCGGGTGACTGGAGTCTTTAATGATTCTCTTAGCCTTGCCCTTGCAACGCTTGTTGTAAATGTTCTGGAGGGCCCCCCTCCAATTGTGCGTTCGGCTGAACGTGTCACTCTTTGTAGTCTGCTTCGGTCTTGTGCAGTGCTATTCCCAAACCAGGAGGTGATGTTGCCAGTCAAGATGCTCTCTATTGTACATGAGTAGAAGTTCTTAAGGATCTTCTGACTGACTTGGAACTTCCTTAGGCGCCTGAGGAAGTAGAGGCGTTGTCGTGCCTTCTTCACAACACTGTCAATGTGTGTGGTCCATGTCAAGTCCTCGGATATGTAGGCTCCGAGGTACTTAAAGCTGTTGACTCTCTCAACCGGTGCCCCGTCGATGCTGAGGGGGCTGTAGTCCTTGACCCCCGACCTCCTGAAGTCCACAATCATCTCCTTTGTTTTGCTGACGTTCAGGGAGAGGCTGTTTTCCTGGCACCATCCCGCCAGGACCTTGACCTCTTCCAGGTAGGCCCTCTCGTCGTTGGCAGAGATCAGGCCCACCACCACTGTGTCGTCAGCAAATTTGATGATTGTATTGCTACTCCGCTGAGCCACACAGTCGTGTGTGTACAGGGAGTAGAGGAGGGGACTCAGAACACAGCCCTGGGGGGCCCCTATGTTGAGGGTGATGGATGAGGAGGTGCAGTTGCCTGCTCTCACCACCTGGGGTCTGCCAGTCAGGAAGTCCAAGACCCACTGGCAGAGGTCATAGTTCAAGCCCAGGTCCCTGAGCTTGGCTATGAGTATGGAGGGGACTATGGTATTGAATGCCGAGCTGTAGTCGATGAATAGCATTCTCACATAGTTCCCCTGCCTCTTGTCCAGGTGTGATGCTGCTGTGTGCAGCACATGGGCTATGGCGTCCTCCGTGGACCTGTTGGGGCGGTATGCAAATTGCAGGGGGTCCATGTTGATGGGGAGGGAGGAGCAGATGTAGCCCTTTACTAGCTTCTCAAAGCACTTCATGGCTATGGAGGTGAGAGCTACAGGGCGGTAGTCGTTGAGGCAAGCAGGCTTGGATTTTTTGGGTACAGGGATAATAGTGGACTTCTTCAGGCAGGTGGGGATGACAGCCTGTTCTAAGGACAGGTTAAATATGTCAGTGAATACCGGGGCCAGTTGGTCGGCACAGACTTTTAGGACGCGGCCGGGGATGCCGTCCGGACCTGCTGCCTTCCTGATATTCACTTTTTTAAAGGTCCGCCTCACCTCATGCTCTGTTACCCTGAACACTGAGTCTCCATCAGCAGCAGACCCCCCCCCCCCCATTGCCGTGGCTTGTGGGCTGGTGTTGTTATTACCAGCATCAAACCTCGCATAGAAGGTATTGAGGTCATTTGCTAAGGAGATGTCACTGTTCAGTTTGAGGGAGGCGCCTTTGTAGTCTGTCATCGTTTTGAGCCCCTGCCACATAGCTCTAGAGTCAGCCTGTTCAAACTGGAGTTCAATTTTATCCTTGTAGCGCCGTTTGGCCTCTGTCACTGTCCTCCTTACGTTGTATCGCGCCACCTTGTGGTCATTCATGTTGCCTGCCACTAGGCCGTCGTTGTATGCTTTGGTGCGCGCTCTCAGAGCTTCACGGACGGATTTGTCTACCCAGGGTTTTTGATTTGGGTAAACTCTCATTTTGGTAGTGGGGATTGTTTCTTCCACCATAGTACGAACATAGTCCAGCACTGTCTCCGTGTAGACATGAATGTTATCTGTGTCGCGGAACACGCTCCAGTCTGTGCAGTCAAACGCAGCCTGGAGCGTTTCCTCTGACGTCAAATCCCATTTCTGCACCTCTCGCGAGACTACGGGAGTGCTTTTGATTCTCTGTTTGTACTTTGGTGAAAGGAAAATGGACGCGTGATCTGACTTACCAAAGCCACTAGCAGAATGAGCCTTGTATCCACCCTTGAATTGCGTGTAACAGTGATCTAGGATGTTACCGCCTCTGGTGTTACAAGTCACATGCTGATAGAAGTCAGGTAATACCTTTCTCAGATTGGCGCTATTGAAATCACCCACCACTATGATGGCGGCGTTAACGTTCGCTGCCTGGAGTTTGTTTACCTCGTCGTGGAGCCTGGAGAGTGCGGCACTATTGCTGGCTTGCGGTGGAATATACACTCCTACAAGGATGATCGCCGTTAACTCCCTCGGGAGGAAGAAAGGACGACACTTGATGGTTATATATTCCAGGTCTGGGCAGCAGTGGTTCGATAATTCCTTCACGTTAGCTGGATCGCTCCAATTGTTGTTAAACATGAAGGCAATACCTCCTCCACGTTGTTTGCCGGACAATGCTGATCTGTCCTTGCGGTGGATGAAGAAGTGGTCGGCCGGTTGTATGGCGTGGTCTGGGACGTCCGGCGTCAACCACATCTCGGTGAAGCAGAATCAGCCAATGGACATATCGATCTACCAGATGGCGATCGATAACTGGGAAATGGTCTGGCGGATCCAACCGGCTCATGGTAAGATCTTTTTCACGTAAATTACAGCCCGATCGGGCCTTGTTATGATACTCAACCAGCCGATCAGCCTATGTGGCTACTTAGACGAACACGGTTATTGGTCATCAATAATAAGAAACAACGTCCCTCGCCCCCCCCCCCCCCCCCTTTCATGCATACATGCTTGAGGATCGTGCCGATCATATGCAGTTTGAGTTTTAACTGTAGCTTATGTACGGAAATGCCATTGGATATAAAGTTAGTAGCTATTAGCCCTTTATCTAGCCTTCCAGGAAATATACTAGACCAAATGCCGTATAACGCTTATTGTTGTGAAGGGCCAGATTAAACTGAGAATTTACCTTTATTGTTTGATATACTTTGTATATTATTTATATATACACGGTATATCCCTTTACCTACGTTCACACCAGAGTAATATTCGCTCTCCTTATTGGATAGCGCCCTAGGCTCCAGGCAGTCTCGCACTCAGACAGGTGCAATGGGCGAGTTTCAGGCATGTCAGAACATGCCCTTGGCAGTGTATTGATTCAGGACCAAAGTGGTTAGGTTTGGAACTAGATTGCCACTTAAGTATATATGCTGGCGCAGGTGTGCCCAGCAGTAGTTCATTCAGTTCATCTAAAGCAGCAGTGTGACAAGTTCGGTAACATTGAAGTGAGCAACCGTGCGTTTAGAACATGTGCGAATAGAATAGTAAAAGTGTCAGAGTTTAGTGAAGTAACGTCAAGTTCGACCTAGTTTAATGTGAAGTATAGTGCACAGGAGAATCAGCGTCGGCAATTGCAGAACCATTCCTGGTTGGATTATATTGATTTGGGACGTGACCACCAGAGAAGAGCATCGTTGATTTCCACTATCGTTTGGGATTCAACCTCGTGAGGATTACAACTCGGGCCTGCCTCGTGGACGGGGCTGGCTAACTGTCATCAATGCTGTCGGGCATTTGGATTACAATTATTGCTTTGGCTGCTGATCAAGGGAATTTACAAGGACCGATTCCTGTACCTGGAGTCTCTTTATTCCTCATTGAATCAGACGGAGTACCCGAACATTCCTCTACCCTCCAGGCCTTACACCCCCGGAGGGAACCCATTGTCTCAGTCGGTACCAGTGTTGCCCTATATAATTGCTACTATACGACAGGTGGTGTCAACTTAGACCCATCGTAGTATTCCTGCTATTCTTAGTGACTCATGCTCTTGACTGACTTTACGTATATTCTTCGCCATACAAGCGCGACCCTAATTCTCATTCTGTAACCTAACGTTGCCTAATAATAATAAATTACCCTCAAATACTATTTCTGTGTCAATGCCGTGTTCTTGTGGGTGTTCACCATCTATATTTGATGTACTGTCTGGCCAGTAATTAAAGTACATAACTAGCAGTGGTTTAAACTATCACAATCTTTAATACAGTCAGGGTTTTGTAACCCCTCAGTTACAATTGGTCCTTCGAGCCGGAGAGTATCAGTGTAATATTGAATATAATATTAATATTAACATGGCCAGCGGTGAACACTCCCCAAGCGGCTCCCCCAAGCTAGAACGCCCGCAGCGCAAACGTCAGCCACCTCCATATCTGGAGGAATTCGCTTTCGTTCTACCCCCTAGCTTATCTAAACGGACGTTAAATACGAATAAAACGGATAGTTTAAGCATGCCCACTCCTATCGACTTGGCGGCCCCGCCAGTAGAGACCCCAGAGGGTTCAAACAAAACTGACTTAGCTCACGGGGGGGACCAAGCGGGACATGACGTGACTATACCTCCAGACAGCGTCACCGGGATAGACCCCGGAGCGCTCCAGGATAAAGAAAGCGCTCCAGGGATAGACCCCGGCGCCCAACCAACCCAAGAGCGCGTACCCGAGACAGACCTCGGCGCGCAACCAAGAGAAGAGTACCGCGCTCAGGGGATAGACCTCGGAGCGCGCCAGGAGAACAGGTCTCCACCAAGCCCTGTCTGCGCCCGATCACCTCCGTCAGTGCCATCCCCCAGCGAGGCGGACCAGAGACTGGCGCAAGCCTTGATCGCCACGCTGACAGCTTCAACCGAAAGAGACCGACTCCAGGGTGAGCGCGACCAACTCCAAGCACAAGCCCTTAGTGAGCGCGAACACTCTGCAGCGGAACGAGAGCGCCCCCAGGCGCAAGCACTTAGTGAGCGCGAACACTCTGCAGCGGAACGAGAGCGCCGCCAAGCGCAACAGCAGAGTGAGCGCGAACATTCTGCACTAGAAAGAGAACGCATCCGACTAGAAGAGAGTCGCCTCCAGGCTGACGCAGCGATGACCATCAGACTGGAAGAGAGGCGCCTCCAGGCTGAAGAAACCATTCAGCGAGACCGTACCAACACGCAACGCGATGCACAGCGCGACGCCGCCAATGCACAGTGCGAAGCGGAGCGGGACCGCCTGCAGGCGCAGATGATAGAACAATTGATCCAGAGGGCTACCCCCCACTCCTCCACACGGAGCTCCCGGAGATCATCACGACACGGGTCGAGGGCACCTTCCCCTCCCCGACACATCTACACGGGACCCAGCCAGCAGGAAGAACCTGTTCACGTCGCCGAGCCCTCTCCCCGACCAGACTACACAGGACCCGGCCAGCAGGAAGAACCTGCCTACGTCGCCGAGCCCCTTCCCCGACCGGTCCATACGGGACCCAGCCAACGGGAAGAACCGGCCTACGTCGCCGAGAGACTAACTAGAAGACTCCAAGACCTAGCGGAGGAAGAGGAGGGATATCAAGCCCACCAGCACGAACCTACTTTGGACCAGGAGGCCCAGTACAGCCCCGACCCCAGCCCCGAGCCACTGCGTTACGAACCCCCGACCCAAACCAAGGTTGAGTTTAATACACAGTCAGCACCGAGGAGCAGCACCTGGGGGCCCGGCCTCTGGTACCCACCAAGCACTAACCCACGACCCCACGTACGGGGAGACTCGCCCAGGAGGCCTCTCCCCCTACGCTCATCGGTGTCCCAGCCATCCATGGCATCTTACCTTGGCGCACCGACGTTCCCAGACTTTACGCGCGAGGACAGAGCACAGTACACGGAATTACGCATGTGTTTGGAGACTATGATGTCCGATGTCCCCGACAAGTCGTACAAATATGCCATCCTCCTCAAGCATCTCAAGGTGCCCAGAGCGCATAACATAGCGCTGGCATATTCCAACTCAAGCACCCCATACTCCGCGGCCAGTGATGGGCAGTAGCTAGCTACAAGTAGCGACGCTACATAGCTTAACTACATTTTTCAGTAGCGTGATGGTAGCGTCGCTACTTTTGAATCAAGTAGCGATCTCTGTAGCGCAGCTAGTTTTCTAATCAAGTAGTGCCGTAGCGTCAGCAAAACGCTACACGCTACATATCCGGAGAAACAGAAAAAAAAAAAAAAAAACGTGTCTTCGGTCCTGAGAGTGTCGTGTTCTTCTGTCCTGCAGCTGGATGCTATTGGAGAAAACCCACTATGATTGGTTGGTTGGTTTACATATGAGTATGACGACTCACGATTAGGCCAAAACATTCTGGGTAGGCCAATCAGAGGCAGGATAGGGCGGGACATGCCACTCCAGCTCGGCAAACCAGGAAGTAAAAAAAATCTAAACACAGAGTAGACCATGAATGAATGAACGAACCGTTAGTCTGCGCAAAATAGCAGAAGGATTCGATGTTTCCAGGGCTGATGGCATTGATGAAGATGATGTCAATAACAACAACATATGTGTTTATTGTGTCCGCCAAAAACGAAGCTTCTCTCAACATCCCACACGTCCACCACTAACTTGAGAACACATATATTCAGGTAAGCTGATGAAAAGCTTTCCCAAACAGCACACAAGTCAGTGCACTTTTTGTCAACAGATTTAACTAACATGTTTCACTGTAGGCAGAAAATGAACAATATTATGGGGGTGGAGAAAAGAAAAAACAAACTACCATAAATAGTACATACACTAAGAGGGAAAATATCACCTAGAGCAGTGGTTCTCAACCTGTGGGTCAGGACCCCCAGGGGGGGTCCCCACATGATTTTGGGGCCATGGAATGTTTTGTGAGTTACATATTTAAATACATTTGGTCATTTAGCTGACGCTTTCATTCAAAGCAACTTACAAATTGTGTACAACAAGTCAGCAGGAGTGGTACATCTAGCAGCCAAGGATAAGTAGTATTGTTTGTCTAGCAGTGTCGAGCTTGAGTGTTATACTCTTGAGTACATACTGTACTGTAGTAGTATAGACATATTAGCATAGTTGGTGGTAGTATAGACATGGTAGCATAATAGTAAAATGCAGTAAGACAGTTATTATTAGTTAAAATTCAGATATTGAAGAAGTGTGTTTTTGGTTGATAAAGTGGGCAGGTTTCAGCTAGGAGAGGGTATCAGGCAGCCAGAAGATGCAGAGTTTAGGGATAAATAATACATAAAGATAGAATAGAAAAGAAAAAGACCATTACTGCATCAAAAGTAATCAACAAACTATACTATAAAAACTGATCAAACCAAATGGTCTCTTTCTTTTCTTTTGTAGAGGCTGCACCCAGCTAAACTTGCCTTCCTGGATTTTGTACATAATACGAGTTCATGTTAAAAGGATGACACAAAAAGCCAGACCGAGGGCTTGTTTCAGTTTTATAATAAACAATCAAACTGAGCATTTATTTTGCCTGTCTATTTGTTTGATGGAAACTTGATCATGAAGTTAAAAAAAAAAAAAAAAAGTAGTGCCGATGTAGCTAGCTATTTTTGCTATGTTCTTGTAGTGTAGCTTGCTACATTTATCTGGGGATAGCTTCCATTGTAGTTGAGCTATATTTAATCGAGAGTAACTTGTAGTGTAGCTTGCTACATTTTCCAAGTAGCTTGCCCATCACTGTCCGCGGCTCTGGTGGCCCTCGACCAGCGCTATGGACGCATATGGGATTACGTGATCCAAGAAATACGAGATATCGACCGCCTCCCCCCAGCCAAAGACAATAGAGCACTAGATGACCTCTCTATCAAGGTACAATCCCTCGTGGGGATGCTGGGGTCACAAAAGGAGAAGGGGAGACATGAACTGTATGCAAATTCTAACGTGGAGCGGATACTGGAGAAGCTCCCTCCAGCCCGTCAAGAGCGTTTTCGGCGGCAGAGAGACCACAGTGACCCCAACGGCCCAGAACCATCCCTCCTAGACCTAGCTGACTTCCTCGCCAGGGAAGTTAGCAGTCTACGATTGGACACATTCGTGTGGAGTGGCTCTGACCCTAAAGATGGACCGAGAAGGTTCAACGGCAACCGCCGGGCCGTGACAGTTATGCACCAAGCCGAGGTTGAGCCACGGCAGAAGAGCCACAACACCCACGTCAAGGAGAAGTGGAAGGCTGTCTGTCAGTACTGTGAAAATGAACATTGGCTGTCTCAATGTGACACCTTCAAGAGGCTGACCGCTGACGAGGTGAGTCAGTGGATCAAAGCGAACCGCCGCTGCTTCCGCTGCGCGCGCAGCCATATGGCAGCTGAGTGCCGCCTAAAGAAAAGATGCAGCAAGTGCGACGGCGCCCACCTGGAGGTCCTGCACGACAGCAACAAGCGTCCGCCAGGACAACAAAGTAGGCCCGTCACGGTGATGTACCATGCCGAGGCGGTGTCACCACAGACCAGTCCTGAAACCACCCCCTGGTGTCCCGACTGTCGCAGCAGACACGGGGACCGACAGTGCCACCCATACTACCCCGAGTCGGCGCCACCACCGCCGAGTCACAACTCCCCCGCCAGAGAGGAATGGGAGATCGTCTGTACTTACTGCGACGGCGGACACTGGCTGGCACAGTGCGACGAATACAAGACACTGAACCCCGTCCAAGTTGATCAGTGGCGTGAGGCGGCCCAGGCGGGCGCCGCTCACCGCGCATCACTGTGCGGGGCCCACCAGCGAAGATTAGCCAAACAAGGCAACCGACCAACAGGAGTGCTCCACATAGACCCCAAGCAGAGCGGGACCCCCCGAGTGCTCATCAAAGTGGTCAGAGTGCTCCTGAGCTACGAGGACAAGGTCCTGGACACTTACGCCGTCCTAGATGATGGGTCTGAAAAGACTCTCCTCCTCGCTTCCGCCGCAGCCCAGTTGGGCCTGCGTGGTGCCAAAGAAACAATGACAATCCGTACTATTCAGCGAGACCTGAAAACCATAAAGGGCAAGAACGTCTCATTCAAAATAGCAGCGGTCGGGCAGCCCGAGAAGCGGTACAGCATCACTAAAGCATTTACAGGCCATGACATAGGTCTGTCAAGCTACAACTACCCCATCCCACAGCTGATGGCGAAGTACGAGCACCTACACAGACTACCTATACCGCTCATCGACGGCGCCACACCGACCCTGCTCATAGGCTCCGACCACGCGGACCTCCTTGTCCCAATCGAGGCGGCCCACATCGGACCTAAAGGATGCCCAGTCGCGGTTCAGACCCGACTGGGGTGGACGCTCCAGGGCCCCCTCTACGGACTTGACAGTCAACCCACGTCTACACGCTGCCTGCACACAAAGGTGAGCGACACCGGCCACTCTCTCGTACAGCCCGTTGAGAGGCTATTGACATTAGACGAGAAGCCTGTGAGAGAACCGTGGGCTCAAGAAGAGGGAGTTCCGAACTCCACCCCCCTCAGCTGCGCTCCAAGCGACGTAGCTGACCTCGAACCCAGCACCCCAAACGACTTCTTGATGGGGCGGCCGGAACCGGCCCCTCCTCAGACGGGGTACAGACCGAACAAGAGGAACAGACGGAGGATGTGGAGACACAGCCAAGCACAGATCAACCAGTCTCAGGCCCGCTTCCTCCTAAGCTCCCTACCATCCCTTCCAGCCCGTCAGAAGCGGGTTAAGGACAGGGACAACTTAAAAGTGGACACAGTCGTTATGATCATAGACCAGTCACTACCCCGAGCTATGTGGCCGGCCGGCCGCGTAAGCAAAGTGATCACTGGTGCAGACGGAAAGGTCAGAGCGGCCGAAGTTATTGTCCAGGGGCGGACCTACACCCGACCCGTGGCGAGGCTGATAGAGTTGCCGAGGCTCCCTGACTCCCCTGATGACGATCATGACCCACTGACTTTGTAGATTGCCCTACTCCCCACAACAGACATTGAGCAGATGACTGGACTATTAATCTGTCTTCCTTTAACTAATTAGGTGCGGACTAATTAGGAGGCGGCTGTTGTGAAGGGCCAGATTAAACTGAGAATTTACCTTTATTGTTTGATATACTTTGTATATTATTTATATATACACGGTATATCCCTTTACCTACGTTCACACCAGAGTAATATTCGCTCTCCTTATTGGATAGCGCCCTAGGCTCCAGGCAGTCTCGCACTCAGACAGGTGCAATGGGCGAGTTTCAGGCATGTCAGAACATGCCCTTGGCAGTGTATTGATTCAGGACCAAAGTGGTTAGGTTTGGAACTAGATTGCCACTTAAGTATATATGCTGGCGCAGGTGTGCCCAGCAGTAGTTCATTCAGTTCATCTAAAGCAGCAGTGTGACAAGTTCGGTAACATTGAAGTGAGCAACCGTGCGTTTAGAACATGTGCGAATAGAATAGTAAAAGTGTCAGAGTTTAGTGAAGTAACGTCAAGTTCGACCTAGTTTAATGTGAAGTATAGTGCACAGGAGAATCAGCGTCGGCGATTGCAGAACCATTCCTGGTTGGATTATATTGATTTGGGACGTGACCACCGGAGAAGAGCATCGTTGATTTCCACTATCGTTTGGGATTCAACCTCGTGAGGATTACAACTCGGGCCTGCCTCGTGGACGGGGCTGGCTAACTGTCATCAATGCTGTCGGGCATTTGGATTACAATTATTGCTTTGGCTGCTGATCAAGGGAGTTTACAAGGACCGATTCCTGTACCTGGAGTCTCTTTATTCCTCATTGAATCAGACGGAGTACCCGAACATTCCTCTACCCTCCAGGCCTTACACCCCCGGAGGGAACCCATTGTCTCAGTCGGTACCAGTGTTGCCCTATATAATTGCTACTATACGACAGGTGGTGTCAACTTAGACCCATCGTAGTATTCCTGCTATTCTTAGTGACTCATGCTCTTGACTGACTTTACGTATATTCTTCGCCATACAAGCGCGACCCTAATTCTCATTCTGTAACCTAACGTTGCCTAATAATAATAAATTACCCTCAAATACTATTTCTGTGTCAATGCCGTGTTCTTGTGGGTGTTCACCATCTATATTTGATGTACTGTCTGGCCAGTAATTAAAGTACATAACTAGCAGTGGTTTAAACTATCACAATCTTTAATACAGTCAGGGTTTTGTAACCCCTCAGTTACACTTATATTCACGGCGCTATAAAATGAGAACGTATTGATGAAAAAATTATTTCTTTAAGCCATTTTGAAGGGACGGTTTATGGTCTCAATTGACAATGAGAATGGACAGATAGCAATACTATAAAGTATAGATTTAGCTCTACAAACAGCCCCACGGACTGTGCAAGCCTGTTTACATATTATGCTGGTCGTCTAGAGCATAGATATATATATAGAACACTAGATAGCTTGCTTGTGCTGCCGGCCAATGGAGAGCGACGTCACTGAACCACCGCCATCTTGCCAGGGGCAGCCTTGAGTGAGAGTGAGTGAGATGCACAGACAAAAATATAGCGTTTGGTTTTGCCAGTATAGAAGGAAGGAACTCAGACAAATTAAAGAAAATAATATGAATAATGGTGACAAGGATCAAAGTGTTAGAGAACAAACGACTAAAGAATCAGATGAATCAGCGCATTGAGAGTTGCATTTTTTTTTATTATCCACTTTTCCTCCTCTTTTTATATTCTCCCATCCCAATTACCCGCTGTGCCAATTCTCCCCTCCCCTGTCTTGAATGTTGCTCACATATGCCCCCCACTGGCCGGTTGTAGGTTTCAAGTTTCAAGTTTCTTTAATAGTTGTCATACAGAAGTACAGAATACTTTCATACAAAATGCTTCTTACTGTTACGCTCCAGAGACTGTGCTAGACAAGATAGTATCAAATAACATAGTATAGCATGTAATTTAGAAGTAGAAAATGAGGTCACAGTGTTCAGTATAGACATATGTACAATGTTCGATGCAGAATAGACGTAACTGAGTTACCATATAATATACAATACTATGCAGTGTACTAATGTACAGTACTATATAGTGCAAAGCAGAAATGGGATGAGGTACAATTTAGGTACAATTTACAGTAAGGTGTACGAGTTGTAGTGCAATCCTTCATCAATAAATATAAAGTGTGGGGAGTGGGTGCTACAGTGTGTTTGTTTAAAGTGGGTGTGTGCTATAAAGTGTGTGGAGTGGGTGCTACAGTGTGTTTGTTTAAAGTGAGTGTGTGCGTGTGGATGTGTGTGCTATGTGCGTTTGATGGTTGTTGTTGTGTAGTGTTCATTGTTCGTTTAGCAGCCTGATGGCCTGGGGATAGAAGCTTCTTCTGACCTCGAACCCAGCACCCCAAACGACTTCTTGATGGGGCGGCCGGAACCGGCCCCTCCTCAGACGGGGTACAGACCGAACAAGAGGAACAGACGGAGGATGTGGAGACACAGCCAAGCACAGATCAACCAGTCTCAGGCCCGCTTCCTCCTAAGCTCCCTACCATCCCTTCCAGCCCGTCAGAAGCGGGTTAAGGACAGGGACAACTTAAAAGTGGACACAGTCGTTATGATCATAGACCAGTCACTACCCCGAGCTATGTGGCCGGCCGGCCGCGTAAGCAAAGTGATCACTGGTGCAGACGGAAAGGTCAGAGCGGCCGAAGTTATTGTCCAGGGGCGGACCTACACCCGACCCGTGGCGAGGCTGATAGAGTTGCCGAGGCTCCCTGACTCCCCTGATGACGATCATGACCCACTGACTTTGTAGATTGCCCTACTCCCCACAACAGACATTGAGCAGATGACTGGACTATTAATCTGTCTTCCTTTAACTAATTAGGTGCGGACTAATTAGGAGGCGGCTGTTGTGAAGGGCCAGATTAAACTGAGAATTTACCTTTATTGTTTGATATACTTTGTATATTATTTATATATACACGGTATATCCCTTTACCTACGTTCACACCAGAGTAATATTCGCTCTCCTTATTGGATAGCGCCCTAGGCTCCAGGCAGTCTCGCACTCAGACAGGTGCAATGGGCGAGTTTCAGGCATGTCAGAACATGCCCTTGGCAGTGTATTGATTCAGGACCAAAGTGGTTAGGTTTGGAACTAGATTGCCACTTAAGTATATATGCTGGCGCAGGTGTGCCCAGCAGTAGTTCATTCAGTTCATCTAAAGCAGCAGTGTGACAAGTTCGGTAACATTGAAGTGAGCAACCGTGCGTTTAGAACATGTGCGAATAGAATAGTAAAAGTGTCAGAGTTTAGTGAAGTAACGTCAAGTTCGACCTAGTTTAATGTGAAGTATAGTGCACAGGAGAATCAGCGTCGGCGATTGCAGAACCATTCCTGGTTGGATTATATTGATTTGGGACGTGACCACCGGAGAAGAGCATCGTTGATTTCCACTATCGTTTGGGATTCAACCTCGTGAGGATTACAACTCGGGCCTGCCTCGTGGACGGGGCTGGCTAACTGTCATCAATGCTGTCGGGCATTTGGATTACAATTATTGCTTTGGCTGCTGATCAAGGGAGTTTACAAGGACCGATTCCTGTACCTGGAGTCTCTTTATTCCTCATTGAATCAGACGGAGTACCCGAACATTCCTCTACCCTCCAGGCCTTACACCCCCGGAGGGAACCCATTGTCTCAGTCGGTACCAGTGTTGCCCTATATAATTGCTACTATACGACAGGTGGTGTCAACTTAGACCCATCGTAGTATTCCTGCTATTCTTAGTGACTCATGCTCTTGACTGACTTTACGTATATTCTTCGCCATACAAGCGCGACCCTAATTCTCATTCTGTAACCTAACGTTGCCTAATAATAATAAATTACCCTCAAATACTATTTCTGTGTCAATGCCGTGTTCTTGTGGGTGTTCACCATCTATATTTGATGTACTGTCTGGCCAGTAATTAAAGTACATAACTAGCAGTGGTTTAAACTATCACAATCTTTAATACAGTCAGGGTTTTGTAACCCCTCAGTTACACTTATATTCACGGCGCTATAAAATGAGAACGTATTGATGAAAAAATTATTTCTTTAAGCCATTTTGAAGGGACGGTTTATGGTCTCAATTGACAATGAGAATGGACAGATAGCAATACTATAAAGTATAGATTTAGCTCTACAAACAGCCCCACGGACTGTGCAAGCCTGTTTACATATTATGCTGGTCGTCTAGAGCATAGATATATATATAGAACACTAGATAGCTTGCTTGCGCTGCCGGCCAATGGAGAGCGACGTCACTGAACCACCGCCATCTTGCCAGGGGCAGCCTTGAGTGAGAGTGAGTGAGATGCACAGACAAAAATATAGCGTTTGGTTTTGCCAGTATAGAAGGAAGGAACTCAGACAAATTAAAGAAAATAATATGAATAATGGTGACAAGGATCAAAGTGTTAGAGAACAAACGACTAAAGAATCAGATGAATCAGCGCATTGAGAGTTGCATTTTTTTTTATTATCCACTTTTCCTCCTCTTTTTATATTCTCCCATCCCAATTACCCGCTGTGCCAATTCTCCCCTCCCCTGTCTTGAATGTTGCTCACATATGCCCCCCACTGGCCGGTTGTAGGTTTCAAGTTTCAAGTTTCTTTAATAGTTGTCATACAGAAGTACAGAATACTTTCATACAAAATGCTTCTTACTGTTACGCTCCAGAGACTGTGCTAGACAAGATAGTATCAAATAACATAGTATAGCATGTAATTTAGAAGTAGAAAATGAGGTCACAGTGTTCAGTATAGACATATGTACAATGTTCGATGCAGAATAGACGTAACTGAGTTACCATATAATATACAATACTATGCAGTGTACTAATGTACAGTACTATATAGTGCAAAGCAGAAATGGGATGAGGTACAATTTAGGTACAATTTACAGTAAGGTGTACGAGTTGTAGTGCAATCCTTCATCAATAAATATAAAGTGTGGGGAGTGGGTGCTACAGTGTGTTTGTTTAAAGTGGGTGTGTGCTATAAAGTGTGTGGAGTGGGTGCTACAGTGTGTTTGTTTAAAGTGAGTGTGTGCGTGTGGATGTGTGTGCTATGTGCGTTTGATGGTTGTTGTTGTGTAGTGTTCATTGTTCGTTTAGCAGCCTGATGGCCTGGGGATAGAAGCTTTTTCTGACCTCGAACCCAGCACCCCAAACGACTTCTTGATGGGGCGGCCGGAACCGGCCCCTCCTCAGACGGGGTACAGACCGAACAAGAGGAACAGACGGAGGATGTGGAGACACAGCCAAGCACAGATCAACCAGTCTCAGGCCCGCTTCCTCCTAAGCTCCCTACCATCCCTTCCAGCCCGTCAGAAGCGGGTTAAGGACAGGGACAACTTAAAAGTGGACACAGTCGTTATGATCATAGACCAGTCACTACCCCGAGCTATGTGGCCGGCCGGCCGCGTAAGCAAAGTGATCACTGGTGCAGACGGAAAGGTCAGAGCGGCCGAAGTTATTGTCCAGGGGCGGACCTACACCCGACCCGTGGCGAGGCTGATAGAGTTGCCGAGGCTCCCTGACTCCCCTGATGACGATCATGACCCACTGACTTTGTAGATTGCCCTACTCCCCACAACAGACATTGAGCAGATGACTGGACTATTAATCTGTCTTCCTTTAACTAATTAGGTGCGGACTAATTAGGAGGCGGCTGTTGTGAAGGGCCAGATTAAACTGAGAATTTACCTTTATTGTTTGATATACTTTGTATATTATTTATATATACACGGTATATCCCTTTACCTACGTTCACACCAGAGTAATATTCGCTCTCCTTATTGGATAGCGCCCTAGGCTCCAGGCAGTCTCGCACTCAGACAGGTGCAATGGGCGAGTTTCAGGCATGTCAGAACATGCCCTTGGCAGTGTATTGATTCAGGACCAAAGTGGTTAGGTTTGGAACTAGATTGCCACTTAAGTATATATGCTGGCGCAGGTGTGCCCAGCAGTAGTTCATTCAGTTCATCTAAAGCAGCAGTGTGACAAGTTCGGTAACATTGAAGTGAGCAACCGTGCGTTTAGAACATGTGCGAATAGAATAGTAAAAGTGTCAGAGTTTAGTGAAGTAACGTCAAGTTCGACCTAGTTTAATGTGAAGTATAGTGCACAGGAGAATCAGCGTCGGCGATTGCAGAACCATTCCTGGTTGGATTATATTGATTTGGGACGTGACCACCGGAGAAGAGCATCGTTGATTTCCACTATCGTTTGGGATTCAACCTCGTGAGGATTACAACTCGGGCCTGCCTCGTGGACGGGGCTGGCTAACTGTCATCAATGCTGTCGGGCATTTGGATTACAATTATTGCTTTGGCTGCTGATCAAGGGAGTTTACAAGGACCGATTCCTGTACCTGGAGTCTCTTTATTCCTCATTGAATCAGACGGAGTACCCGAACATTCCTCTACCCTCCAGGCCTTACACCCCCGGAGGGAACCCATTGTCTCAGTCGGTACCAGTGTTGCCCTATATAATTGCTACTATACGACAGGTGGTGTCAACTTAGACCCATCGTAGTATTCCTGCTATTCTTAGTGACTCATGCTCTTGACTGACTTTACGTATATTCTTCGCCATACAAGCGCGACCCTAATTCTCATTCTGTAACCTAACGTTGCCTAATAATAATAAATTACCCTCAAATACTATTTCTGTGTCAATGCCGTGTTCTTGTGGGTGTTCACCATCTATATTTGATGTACTGTCTGGCCAGTAATTAAAGTACATAACTAGCAGTGGTTTAAACTATCACAATCTTTAATACAGTCAGGGTTTTGTAACCCCTCAGTTACACTTATATTCACGGCGCTATAAAATGAGAACGTATTGATGAAAAAATTATTTCTTTAAGCCATTTTGAAGGGACGGTTTATGGTCTCAATTGACAATGAGAATGGACAGATAGCAATACTATAAAGTATAGATTTAGCTCTACAAACAGCCCCACGGACTGTGCAAGCCTGTTTACATATTATGCTGGTCGTCTAGAGCATAGATATATATATAGAACACTAGATAGCTTGCCCGCGCTGCCGGCCAATGGAGAGCGACGTCACTGAACCACCGCCATCTTGCCAGGGGCAGCCTTGAGTGAGAGTGAGTGAGATGCACAGACAAAAATATAGCGTTTGGTTTTGCCAGTATAGAAGGAAGGAACTCAGACAAATTAAAGAAAATAATATGAATAATGGTGACAAGGATCAAAGTGTTAGAGAACAAACGACTAAAGAATCAGATGAATCAGCGCATTGAGAGTTGCATTTTTTTTTATTATCCACTTTTCCTCCTCTTTTTATATTCTCCCATCCCAATTACCCGCTGTGCCAATTCTCCCCTCCCCTGTCTTGAATGTTGCTCACATATGCCCCCCACTGGCCGGTTGTAGGTTTCAAGTTTCAAGTTTCTTTAATAGTTGTCATACAGAAGTACAGAATACTTTCATACAAAATGCTTCTTACTGTTACGCTCCAGAGACTGTGCTAGACAAGATAGTATCAAATAACATAGTATAGCATGTAATTTAGAAGTAGAAAATGAGGTCACAGTGTTCAGTATAGACATATGTACAATGTTCGATGCAGAATAGACGTAACTGAGTTACCATATAATATACAATACTATGCAGTGTACTAATGTACAGTACTATATAGTGCAAAGCAGAAATGGGATGAGGTACAATTTAGGTACAATTTACAGTAAGGTGTACGAGTTGTAGTGCAATCCTTCATCAATAAATATAAAGTGTGGGGAGTGGGTGCTACAGTGTGTTTGTTTAAAGTGGGTGTGTGCTATAAAGTGTGTGGAGTGGGTGCTACAGTGTGTTTGTTTAAAGTGAGTGTGTGCGTGTGGATGTGTGTGCTATGTGCGTTTGATGGTTGTTGTTGTGTAGTGTTCATTGTTCGTTTAGCAGCCTGATGGCCTGGGGATAGAAGCTTCTTCTGAGTCTTTCTGTGCTCGCCTTGAGACTCCGGTATCGCTTGCCTGACCGCAGCAGTTCAAAGAGGCAGTTGTTCGGGTGACTGGAGTCTTTAATGATTCTCTTAGCCTTGCCCTTGCAACGCTTGTTGTAAATGTTCTGGAGGGTGGGGAGCCCCCCTCCAATTGTGCGTTCGGCTGAACGTGTCACTCTTTGTAGTCTGCTTCGGTCTTGTGCAGTGCTATTCCCAAACCAGGAGGTGATGTTGCCAGTCAAGATGCTCTCTATTGTACATGAGTAGAAGTTCTTAAGGATCTTCTGACTGACTTGGAACTTCCTTAGGCGCCTGAGGAAGTAGAGGCGTTGTCGTGCCTTCTTCACAACACTGTCAATGTGTGTGGTCCATGTCAAGTCCTCGGATATGTAGGCTCCGAGGTACTTAAAGCTGTTGACTCTCTCAACCGGTGCCCCGTCGATGCTGAGGGGGCTGTAGTCCTTGACCCCCGACCTCCTGAAGTCCACAATCATCTCCTTTGTTTTGCTGACGTTCAGGGAGAGGCTGTTTTCCTGGCACCATCCCGCCAGGACCTTGACCTCTTCCAGGTAGGCCCTCTCATCGTTGGCAGAGATCAGGCCCACCACCACTGTGTCGTCAGCAAATTTGATGATTGTATGATTGATAGGGAGGATAGAAGCCTTGCATCACGTGTCCTCTCCGATACACGAGGAGGCAGCCTGTCACATCTTTTCACCTGCCAGCGCGGCCTCTCATTGGCGAGGTGTAACGTGTGGGAGGTTCACACTACCCCCGCCATGTCCTGTCTCTGCTGTGCAGGCGTCCCCAACCGACCTGTAGGAGTCGCTGTCCACAACGTCCAGATTACCACCCATCGACTTCCACCCGCCAATTGAGTTAGTATGACAACTGGCCCAAGCCGGAGGCAACGCAGATAGCCGGAGTCGAACCCGGTGTCTCTTGCGTTGCGCAATGTCCGCTGCGCCACCCAGCCGCCACTATTGCGAGTTGGATTTATACTAATTGGCAATTTAGAAGATGGTGTTTTATGAGACTCGTTTGAAGTACGGGAGTGGTTAGAACTGAAATTAGGAAAAGTGAAAGAAATGAGGATTATGAGGAGTGATCTGGTGTGTCTTGGAGTCAAAAGTCGGGCATTGAAATTAAAGGTGCTATCGATCCAGCCACTAGATGCCGCACTAGAGCACCAGCATGTCATTTATCCAATTAGGTGCATCCCATGTGGGGAAAATGGGAAGCAGGGATGTCATGCCTTCAACATGTAAACAACATTCATTGTTGACCCGCAAAAAAGTTTAAAATGATAAATGAATTAATCAATAAATTGCTGAGGGGCAATACTTTTATTACGCATCTAAAAACTCTGTGGATGCATGTATTATTTTTTTATTTTTTATTATTGAGGATATTGTATCTATCAGGTTGTCTTTTGCCTTAAGAAAAAAGGACCCATAGAGAGGTGTCGCTTGTTCTGTGCCAATCAATTGAGATGTTGAGATGTTCAAGGATTCTGGAGTTTGTGAGGTGAGGCGTCTGGCGGGATGCAACTCTGAGTTTGTGTGAAGAACAAGTTAAATGTGTGAACTGCCGCTATTTGATTTTAACGATGTAATCTACCGCTTGGCCCGTAAAGGTGATCTAGAGCGCTTAGATATCCTATATCACTCCACCATTCGCTTCGCTACCAATGCCCCCTACAGGACCCACCACTGCGAGCTATACTCCCTAGTAAACTGGCCCTCCCTGGAGATTAGACGCAACATCCACTGGCTGGCCTTTGTATATAAAACACTTCTAGGCCATACTCCCCCTTACCTTACTCGCCTAGTCTACCCTCGTCCACTCCCGAATTACCACACTCGGTCGCGTGAATACTTTCGGCAACCAACATGCCCTTCCGCGTTGCTCTGATTGGCCAGCGCTCTCCTGCGTGAATACCAGCGCTCTACGCTCGTTTACCCCCTATGCCGCACATGCGCATGAGGCTCCCCCCAGGTGCTCGTTTACAGAGCGTACAAATACGCTTGTGTTATGATACAGGAGCTAAATAGGAAGTACTTGAGGTCGTTGTTAAATACGTGTGTGTTTTAATAAACAGTATAACTGTAAAAGTAATGTTGAATTGTCGTGTCGTGTCGTTAAACTAGACAAAGAGGTTTGAAAATACGAGCGTCTTGCAAGAGCGGCAGGGTTTGGCGTGTAATGACTAGCGTTGAATATTATGTGTTTTAAATATGTTGCGACCGTCGGATTGTTGTTAAAAACGGAGGGATACTAGCTAAGGTGTGGGTGAGTTGGCGTATATAAGTTGATTGCTTTAAAAACGGAGAGAAATGTCGTATTTACGCTGTTTAAAACGGGGTGATGGGCGAAAATCTTTGGTTTTAGCTTAACATATGGGGTGGAGTTCAATTCGTGAGCGGGTAAGGGGCCTACGTAATGTTTAAAGAACAAGATCTAAGGTTATGTGGAATTTACAAATTTTGATTTTGAAAAGATGTTTTAATTTTCTGTTAAATTAGATAAGTTGCCGGTGAGGTAACGTTAGAGTGACGCGGCGAGGAAAGATGCACGTATGTCCGCTTCCGGTTTGCGCGATGAGCTCTGGGTATCGTAGTGTTAGTGTTTAACGTTATGCAGTGTTTATGTTTCAATATTGTGTGTTTGTGAATGTTAAATGTGGGGAATGTTTGTGCTGCTGTGTGCGGATGTGTGCATCTGTGCTGCGGGATGTTTGTGGAGGTGTGGAGCGTTTGTGGAACGTATATTAGCTGGTGGCTATGCGTCAATATAAAACCTGCTATTAAAACCTGCACAGCTTGCGGCTGTGTGGCGGTAAGCTGCTTGGCGTGTGAGTGCCGTCAAAAAGAAAATGTGCATGCGCGCGTTACCGGCGTAGGGGGGAAACGAGCGTAGAGGGCTGGCCGATCGCTGGCCAATCAGAGCAACGCGGAAGGGCATGTTGGTTGCCAAAAGTATTCACGCCACCCGGTCAGCCACACATATTCTGGTAAACGCCCCCCATGCCAACTCCTCACAAGGCCGTTCCTCCTTTCAGTACGCAGCGGCTGATAGCTGGAACACACTACAAAAAACCTTAGATATGGAAACGTTTATTTCAATTAGATTGTTTAAGGAAACTTTAACAAACTCCCTAGAGCACTCATGTAGATGCTTCTCCGTGTGCTAACACCATGCTGCCACTATTGTTCTGTTGTCTGTCAGTTCTATTTCATTATGGCTGCCACTCAGCATCATTCTGCACGCACTTCACTTCGTGCACGAGCACTGAATACAAAATTCCACAATGTACCTTTACATCCCAACATTCGTCTGGCCACACCCCTATCCGCTTACCTTCATAAGCAGGTGTGTGGTCACCTACTCGCCTCCTTCTTCACTTTCACCACAAGGAAGTGCCTTCGGTAGATCCCACACTTGACGAGGTTGTTAGTAGAAGAAAGTTGGAAAACAAAAGAACGGGAAGATACGTTGACATCATATCTTTATTTTCTCTCTCACTATTTTTGAGAAAATACGGCGATATTGTCTTCGTCACTGGAGTGTCTGGAAGATGATGATCATTTTGACCTCCATCGGCTTTTTCGTATTAGGGGCTCGCGCCGTTAATGTACTCCCCGACTGCAGTCCTCCTTGCTGCGGCTGGATGGGTTTGGCCCTCCGGTCATACAGCTGGACTGTAGGAAGCTCCGACTGTTGTGAGAAATCGGTTTGCTTACGGGTGGGGTGAGTATTGTTTTGCTTGCTTGCTCTGGTTGTCTGTTATGCTATGGGGGTTAGCTGACAATTTTACTAACGCCGACTCCGGGCTGGGGTCCTCTGCTCGGCTTCTTAAGCGGCGGACGGAGGATCTTGGTCTGACGCCCATGATGGTCAATCTAGTGGGCCGCGACCAAGACCTGGGAAAAACCCGGGATTCTCTGGACGAGCGGATGCTTCTCTGTCCCGTGCAGGCCCCATCTTTCACATAAAAGTGGAAGTACACGCTAACGAGGAAATGTGGGCATAGGATCTTCTTTATCGGGAGTTCCATGCTCAAAGTCGGCTGCAGCCCGGTTGGGAATTGTGCTGGCTCCGCTGTATGTCTGGTAAATCACTGTTGAAAACTGTGTTTGACATTCTTTTTCTCTTTCCTCTTAGGATGGGGAGGGACTTGGACAGCGGCCTGTCTGAAGTGTGGCTTGTTATGTCGTTGTGTACAGTTCAGGTGATAGCTGCTTAGCTGGCGTGCTAGTTGTGGCCTACTGTGTTAGCCAGTCAGCTGTTAGCTGCAGCGCTAGCTCGCTGTGTTTACCAGGCTAGTAAACGTTAGCTTGTTGCTATCAGTCGGACGGCTGTTAGCTTAATGCTACACTGTTGAAACGATACTGTGACTATAACATGCCTTAAAACACTCAGACTACGACGTCATCTTTGACAGAGGATGTTAGTCGACCCTACACCCGGTTGCCAGTGCCAGCGAGGACTTTGTCAACATGGAGAACGGCGGCTGGGTGGCGTTGCGGACATACCCTCGTCACCGGCGCAGGAGGTGCTGGGTTCAACTCGGTGTCCCGTTAACCAGTGTTGCGGTTCTTTCGGCCTGCGTTCTGGGTGAAGGTAGGAGTCCTCCGGACTTTAAACACTTCTTCTTTTCTTCCCTTCTAAATGTTTTGTAATAACGATGTTTCCAAAACATGTGTTGCTGCAATACATTGAGGATACAACGCGTGTTGTGTGTGAATTGTCTTGTCACTGGTATAGCTTCTCTCTGTAGTGAATCGGCGTTGTTTTTTACGTGTATACCCGCAGGTGTGTTTTGGAGTTTTTTCTTGAGGGGTTATAGGAACAACCACCGTCTGTGTACCGAGAGGGTGGTTGATTCCCTGGTGTGTTGGAGCAGAGTCAACTCCCGGGTTACCCGGTTGAGTGTGCCCCTGTACGTTCATGACGTCTGCCAATCGTGTCAGCCTTCTCTGCCTCGACCTCTCTGGGGGGGGGGGGGGGGGTTTGATGGAGGCTTTGTCATGGTGCTCAACAACGCCAGCATACGCCCCTTCCGCCGGGGAGGCTGTTTTCAGTTGACCCCTTTGGCGCCTGTCTCGTCCGCAGTGCTCCAGGTTCTGGTCTACAGCCTGTTGCCTGGTTTCCCCGGTGCGCTGCCTGCTTCCGTTGGTTAACCTTTTGAATGCTTTACGGCCATGCTGACTGCCTGTGTTGCAGGGTCAGTGTGCCAGGCGGTGTACTAATGGGGGGAAAGAGCCCGCTCTTGGAGGGGCCCTGTCCGAATACGCTGGCGATGTGGGGGGCGGTGTCACTAAGTGACCGCCTGGTGGGGTCTTGATGCCTGGCGTCATTGACCTCTCCGGGCCCCCTTTTTCCAGGGGATCCAGTCCCTTCAGTGGGTCTGGGTCTTCCTTCGCGCTCCGCTGCTACGGCTTTGCCACGGGGTTGAGTTTGCTCTTGACCCCGTGATTCTGGGGGCAGTAACGAGGGTTGTTCCTTCCGTTCGTTCCCTGGTGGCATGCGGGTTGTGCGTGTGCGTAGTCGTGGGGTCAAGCCACGGTCTGCTCACCCTGTGCGTTGAGTTGCTTGAGTTCCTCTTCGCACGGTCGGATCCGTCTCCCTCCCATCCTCCAATAGGGAGGGTATCCTCCATTAGGGAGGGTCGGAGGGGCTCGGTCCTCCCCGGTCTGATGGTTGTGGGGGGCCTCAGTGGGGTAAATTTGTTGAGCTTTGGCTCCCGCTCAGCTCCTCTTGTGCAGAATGATGCTGAGCGGCAGCCATAATGAAATAGAACGTAAGGTTATGTATATAACCAAGTTCTATGAATTATGGTGATGCTCAGCATCAGGACGCCCTTGATCTCGCCTTGTGGTGAAAGTTTGGGAAGGAGGCGAGTAGGTGACCACACACCTGCTTATGAAGGTAAGCGGATAGGGGTGTGGCCAGACGAATGTTGGGATGTAAAGGTACATTGTGGAATTTTTTATTCAGTGCTCGTGCACGAAGTGAAGTGCGTGTAGAATGATGCTGAGCGTCACCATAATTCATAGAACTTGGTTATATACATAACCTTACGTTGTTGTTCAGTTCAGTTGTTGCTCTGTATGTATGTCCTGCCTTTTTAATAATGTTCCTTTGTGTTTTATTTTTGTTTATTTTATTTTATCCCCCATCCCCTTTCCCCTAGGGGGCTTTTTACCCCCAAATAGGCCGTTGTTGAAAATAAGAAATTGTTCTTAATTAACCTGCCTATTCAAATAAAGGTTTGATGATGATGATGAATTGTGGAGGAGCACACAATGCAAGGTTTCCCAAGGAAAGTTCAGGAAATTGAGGTAAACTAAATCAGGGTGACTGATGGTGTGTCATTATGCTGAGGGAGTGAAGAATGTGGATGACAGTTTGGGAGAAAGGGACATATTATGAGTGTATCTGGGTGGGAACAATTTATTTCTTGGCATTTATAGCAACTTAATTTAGCCCCTGGCTTTACTACTGTGTGTATGAAGCACTCCATGTTTCATGCTGATCTATAGATGGTTTCAACGTGACTGACAACGGTAACATTCTAAAAGGACCCATGTTTATTTCCTGTTGCAATGTTTGCTAATGCAGTAGTTGACATCGAGGAAGTAGAGCAAAGAGCCAGAAAATAGGGTCTTCTGCCTGAAATGGGAACACCCATGGAGATGTGAACTGTAGTGGCCTTCCCCTCACTCTTACTGTAGCTAGATAGTTTAATATTGCTGAAGTGAACACATGTCTCTACCCACTTACACACAGCAGTTGGATTAAGGGGGTCCTACAGGCTCTAAAACTAGAGAAAATAGGGTTCTCATTGAAAGGATCTCTAGCCAGGTTTGAGAAAACTTGAGAGACCCTTTATCACACACGCAGGCCCTGATACTTCCAGAGGGGTGATGTGGGCCTGAGCTACATCTAACCCCCTTTTTTATTAGTATTTGACATTTTTATAGTTTATTTTCTTGTTTGTTTATGTTTTGTTTGTTCATACTGTGGTGCTATTTGTTAGTTTGTGATTATTTTCATGCTCTGTGTTGAGCGGCCCTGATGGTGGCTTGTGCTACAGAAACAGGGAACTGTTTCCTTCCATCATCTCGAGCTCCGCCACAGCCCCCTCTACCCTCCTCCAGGGCACTGCGTCCTCCCCCTCATCACTCCCTACAAGAGGCCAGTGCAACCAGGGCTCTGCGTCCTTGCACTCCCCCTCATGATCTGTGAGGTGACCTTGGGTGTCGTGAAAGGTGCCACCAAATAAAATGTATTATTATTATTATTATTATTATTATTATTATTATTATTATTATTATTATTATTATTATTATTATTATTATTATTATTATCACTCCCTACATGAGGCCAGTGCCCTGGGGGCCCTCATTCATCAACGTGTTCTACGCACAGATCTGTGCTTACCCTGTGCGTACGATCATTTCTAAGCAAAGAGTGGGATTCATCAATTTCGATTTGAACTTGACTCCGTGCTTACATCTACGCACAGGTCAGACCACACTTACCTGACGCCCAGTGGTAGAATATATTATTACAACAAGGAAATGAGCTTCTGTGCATAATAACACTGGCATGTTCTGTACGAACCGTAGTTCATTATAGTTCATTGTAAAATAGCAACAGTAGTGTAATTATGGTCAAAACCCTATAAATAGCATTTGGAATAATAGATCTTTCTCTCAGAATGAATGCAGCATGGTTTATATAGCGTTATCGGAATATACGGGGTGTAGGCTACTGACTGACTGCGCTCCGCGTATTTTGATTGATTGATTGATTGAAAAGTTTATTAACAGATTGCAGAATGGGTACAGTACAGTACAGCTCAGTACATACAATTGTTAATTGGGGATGCAGACCAACTTTCGTCTTGTTTACATCAGGGTCCCCCATTTTAAATTCATCATAAATCATAAAGCTCAACTCGTTATTATTTTGCGCACAGACCGCCGAAACACGGGAACGTTTTGATTATATTTAAAAGGCTTTACGTTAAACGAAACAAGTGGAATTTCGAAGCTGTAAGCAGAATAAGTCATATGAATATAGTGTTCTTCCCCCTTTTTACTGTATAAGAAAGAATAGAAAACGCATTGCAATGACACCATGCAGATAGTGGACAGACTATGTATATGATGGGATTCAAGTTCGCGTTTTTGTTGCTCATAGGCATGCTGTCAGAGTATGATATCTTAATCAAACATTCTAGAACATTTGTCGTCACAGATCATGTCCTAATAGAACATAGGCTATGGCATGGATCGTGATATTGTGTGGACTGTAATTATTACTGTACCGGTACCACCCATTGTGACAGCAGCCTTGTGAGTCCCGCACACAAACATGATGGAATTCAAGTTCATGTATTGAAAGGCAAGCCTACATCATACATGCAGTGAGATTCATTGTTCTTGTATATGCTCTCTATTATTGTTTATATAGGCTAGCCAATACTGACATCAAAATAGATTGTAGTATGCCTCTAGAAATCATATGCAGCAGGTAGAAAATTGACGGGAGATCCATTGCGATTTGGAATAGAATTGAGGAGAACTTTAATCCCTGGGTATCAATCAAACAACACGGGAAAAAGCAGTCATATTCCAGCGCGGTCTTTATTAGCCGACAACAAAATAGATGCCTCTAAAAATCATATAGCCAATCGAACACAACTAATAAAGGCATTCATATTACAGCACGGTTATAATGACACACAACCAACGCCAAACAGTGGTCAACGAACGGTCTTTATTAGTATTCTGAGCTGTCCAGGCAGAATTGCAGCAATGGTCTTAGGGAGCCGTTGATATCTGACATCACCGTTTACAAGTCCGCCTTTTATTATTTATCCCATAATACGCGATAGTGTCTTCTTGGTTCGACAGCAGTGAACAATCTTCGTGGAGTTTCTCAGGGTTCCGCTCGGGTCAGTCCATTATTTCACATCCCATGGGGGGTGTTTCCTCATTTTCATGACCATATATGGATAATCATGCACGAGCATTGACGGTAGAACAAAGTGGTATTCATCAACACGGAGGGGCATAGAGCCTGCATACGCACCGTGTGATGAATCCCGACTTCCCTGTGCGTACACTAGTTCTACATTCCGTGCTTACGTGTGGAAATAGAAATGTTCTACGCACACTATTGATGAATGAGGGCCAGGTGTGGGAGCCCAGTGCTTCAACGGCCGTCATACATTATATATAGTTCCGTGCCATCTCCCTGCATGTGCTGGAGGTGCACCACACTTTTGTACCTTGTAATCACCAAACAGCATTATTTTAGAATACTGAAGAAGGGTAAATAAAAAACGATTCATAATTTTTTCAGGAGGTATCATTTATTTAATTATTTTCTTTTCCCATTTCAGGACAGACCAGCATGTGTCGTCGTCCAAAACGGCTGCCTAGGCAGACCACCCGCATTTCATTGTATACTTGTATGCCGTGACAAATAAAACTCTTGACTTGACTTGACTTGTGACACCGTGGCCCTGGAGGATGAGCCTGAGGACGAGGATGAGGGGGAGAATGGTTTGGAGGCAGTCAGTGGCTCCCTGGCGTGACCAGCTGTCTGCCTTGGAGGAGGTACTCCCTAACCACGTCTATTTTTAATAGGCAAGGGAAATCATTGTAAAGCTATGATTACATTTAAAATGGTTTTATTATGGGTGGCCGGGTAGCGCAGCGGACTAAGCGTCTGTCTACCACCACAGAGACAGTGGGATCAAATCCAGCTGTGGTGCTTCCGGGTTGGCCGACCGTCCATACTAACACAATTGGCAGTGTTAGCGGGTGGGAAACCCGGCGAGGGTGGGTCCTGGTCGTTGTAAACAGCGACTCCTACAGTTCGGTCGGGGCGCCTGCACAGCAAGGGAAGGATCTAGGAGAGGTAGTGTGACCTTCCACACGTTACACTCTCCCAGTGAGAGTCCGCGCTGCCAGGTGAAAAGAAGCGGTGGGCTGGGTACACATGTGTCGGAGGAAGCATGTGATAGTCTCCGCCCTCCCGGACCGACGGTAGGGGGTAGGTGCGCAACGACCAGGAAGGATATTGGGAATTGGCATAACGACTAACATTGGGATGGGAGAAAAACGGAAAAATAATAATAATTTTTTTTTAAATGTTTTTATTTATTTTGTATTCTTGCCTCTTTCTGAAAGCATCTTGGTGAAATGGCAGCCGTCGATTGACTCAGCTCTGCAAACCCCCAATGGACAGTGGAGAGGTGCATCCCCACACTCTGGACCCGAAGTTACAAGTCTTGGTGTTATAATAGACTCAGACCTAAGCTTTAAATCACACATCAACAAGGTGACAAAAACATCATTTTTCCACCTTAGAAACATAGCTAAGGTACGGCCGTTTATAAATCAAAAAGACGCTGAAAAACTGATCCATGCCTTTATCTCAAGCCGACTTGACTAATGTAATGCACTCCTCACTGGCCTCCCAAAAAAAAAACACAGAACGACTCCAACTCATTCAAAGTTCGGCAGCTAGGCTACTAACTAGAACCAAGAGGAGAGACCAGTATTAGCTAACCTACACTAGCTTCCGGTAACATTTAGAATTGATTTCAAGGTCCTCCTCCTTATATACAAAGCACTAAATGGAACAGGACCAAGCTACATTGCAAATTCTCTAGTCAACTATGTGCCTCCTAGAACATTGCGATCATCTACTACTGGTCTATTGAACGTTCCAAGCCACAGTCTAAGGAAAATCGGGGATGCAGCCTTTGCAAACTATGCACCAAAGTTATGGAACACACTACCTATATGGACATAAAAATAAGCTAAAAACGTACCTCTTCACCATAGCCTTCTAATACACTCTAGCACTATTTTACTCTGTCCATTCTATTGCATAATTTTACTATATATTCTATTCTACTTTTTTATTGCACTGTATTATTTTACTCTGTCTATTACTTTTTATTACAGGTTCAAAACGGTCAGGTATTAAACTGTGTGGGTATCAAACAAGATACTGTTGGGCTTTAAAACTGTAGGACTCAGGCCTAGAACTGCACCCTGAGAGGGAGGTTTGACTGTTCAGTTCAGTTCAGTTATTTTTTATTTCGGGCTTTGGACACATAACAACGGTCATTCCATAAATCGCCAACGTTTTACCAGCTGCTATTGCAGCATTGTCCAATTGTCCGAAAAGGGCTAGGGAGAAGCACTAGGCTTGTCGGGCCCTACCCCTGAAGACTTACGTTTAGTTTTTTTTAATTTTTTAATTTACATACATACATAGTACATACATATAGTACACATTACAGTACACACATATAGTACACACTACAGTACACATTACAGTATAGTATACCTGCAGTATATAATAGTATATAGTACATAATAGTGTATACAGCACATATATAATGTGATATGAGATATATACATGATATATATATATAATAGTACCATAATGTAATAGTATATACTGCAAATATAGTTCAATATAATATACAAATTAATTATAATATGATTATATAATGTAATATGATAACGTGCAATACAGTATCATACGTATTTTCTATTTTTATTAATATGTCAAGTTTTAAACTGTGGATACCAAAGAGAGAAGGTAAAGATGACTTTGAACTGTTGAACAGTAATCCAGAACTATTTTATTGCACTGTAAAAAATATATATTTTATCTATTCTATTCTACTATTTAATTGCACTGCACTATTTTACTTGTCTATTTTATCTTACTCTTTTTATCATTGTCTATTTAAAACTGAATCAAACCATAAACAAGGTGGCCTGTTGGGATGTTAGATTCTAATGTGAAAAACTGTGATTTTATATGTCTGCACTTTATGTGCTCATTTTATGCCTGTCTTTTTTCTGTTGTGAAGCACTTTGAGCTGCAGTTTCTGTATGAAAGGTGCTATACAAATAAAGTTTATTATTATTATTATTATTATTATTATTATTATTATTATTATTATTATTATTATTATTATTATTATTATTATTATTATTATTATTATTATTATTATTATTATTTTATTATTATTATTATTATTATTATTATTATTATTATTATTATTATTATTATATATTTATATCTACATACACGTACAAAAGAAATAAACTAAACTATGTATTAAACAATTACTTTATTTTACATCATTGTCCATTTTCCATACAACATAAGATTTACATTAAACAAACAATATTTTCTTTTTTTTTTTATATTTTTTTTATTATTGCAAAACAAAAATTATTAAAAGTCAGTACTCAACACACAATGCATAATGAAACTTTCAGTCAAGGTGGTTAAAATACATGAAAGTACAGAAACAAGATAAAACAAAAATAGTCTATAATAACATTTTAACCGTATACAGTGTATATCCCGCGAAATTACTATTATATAAATGTTAGTATAGAATATACCCCTAATACCTATTTTCTAAAACCCTACACACATATGCTCCAGCTCGAACCCCCCCCTCCCGGACCCCCTCTTGGATAGTACCTCCATTATCCCTCACTCCTAACCAGACACTACCACTATAAGCTAGCTTTTATTCTCTCCACCACTTCTACCCACATTGACATTTTGGATTCATTGAGACCCAGAATTCTTGCTGTAGATATTTCTTGATATATCACATCGAGATATGTAAGGAACCAAACTCTCCGGCACATTTTTTCCGGTTGAAACCAGCGTGATGCGATCAGCTTTTTAGCTACTGTGATACCCGATAAAACCAATCTCTTTAGCTGTGGATTCACTGCAAACTCAAAAACATCATTCAATAGTAATACCGAGGGGTGTACAGGTATATTCCAAGATACGAGTATTGATAATTGTTGGGACACATCTTTCCAGAATGCCTTAACTGGTGGGCAGACCCAATACATGTGCATAAATGTTCCTTCGTCCCCATTTGTACATTGGGAGCATTTGGAGTCTTGTTTAAGCCCCATTTTGCACAGCCTTATAGGAGTCAAGTATGTCCTGTGAATATAGTTCAGATTGATTTGTTGATGATCCGGGTTCCTTGATGTAAGTCGGACATTTGCCCAGGCTCCTTGCCAATCAAAGTCATTTTCCAGGTCTGGTATATCCCTCCTCCAGACAGTGTCTAGTTGAAGGGTTTCATACGAGGACGTTAGTAATTGATAATAAAAACCTGATACAAAACCTCCCAATGTTTCTCTTTCATAGAAAGATTTGTGGTATCTGTGGTGTTCGATTGGTATGAGTAATGGAACACCGTGAGACCTCAGACATAGCTTTAACTGTATGTAAAAAAGCCATGTGGACTCGGTGAGGTTAAACTTTGTGCATATTTCGACATAACTGCAGAAGCCCTGGTTATTAAAAATATCCCCTAATGAGTGTATGCCTTGCTCTTCCCATATAGGGAATCTTATAGGGCGTTTTCCCATTAAGAGTGCATTGTTATTGAATATGGGAGTGTGATTATGCCATTTTTGAGGGTTAGGATATTTCTTTCTTCTTCAAACAATATTTTCAACGTTCAACGCTAGTATGGAGGGGCACAAATATTTTTTTTCTGAAATTATAATAATATTTTTTTTTTATAGCTAAGTATGACCGGTAAGTATAAAGGAAGTTGGGTTTATCTAGACAGGTAGCCTAAGTGTAGCAGGTAAGGTATAAAGGTAAGTGTTATTATTTTACCAATAGCAGATCAGACAACTCTTTTCAGCCATTGGGGTTCATAGACAATATTTTATTGGCACCACTGCTGTACAAGTCTCTTTTTTTCACATGAAAGACACAACACAATAATAATAATAATAATAATAATAATAATAATAATAATAATAATAATAATAATAATAATAATAATAATAATAATAATAATAATAATAATAATAATAATAATAATAATAATAATAATAATAATAATAATAATAATAATAATACATAAGACATCGCAGGACAGTAACTTATTACAATAATGACAAGACAATAGAGATAAAATAGAATAAATAAAATAAAAACAGAATATAAAAATAAAATTATATTGCCAGACATTACAAAAGACATTCCTAATTACAACAATAATCGTTCACCCAAGGGCTGTCTACTATTAACCAACCAAAAACATGTTAGCCATTGTGCTGTACACGTATTTTAAAGTGTTTTATCACTCAATAAATTAAATTAATAATAAACTCAATTAATTGTATCACTCTACTCTGTAGCACCCACTTTACCCACTTTAGACACTAATGCCCCTTTTCCACTTCATGGTACCTACTCGACTTTACTCTACTCTACTCTGCCTTTTCGGTTTTCCATTGCCAAAATTTGCGGATGGTACCTGGTACCGGGTACTTTTTTAGTACCGGCTTTCTCGAGGTTCCAAGCGGGTAGAAGTGGTACCAAAAAAGTGACATGAAACACTGCAGACCACTGATTGTTCAGAAGAGAGAAGCGTCACACGTTGGAGCGGCTGCACACAAACAGAATCCCGCCATCTTTAATGCCTCACGTAGGATTCATTATTTGTTTGCAGCAGGAACAAATGCAATAAACAAAAAAGGATACATTCACTGTGTATTCTGCCTCATTTATTGATGAAACAAAACCAACATCAACACAATTTACCACCTAGCGGAGAGTTTACTCTCACAAAAAGATAGCTGATTTGTTAGCTTATGTGATTGCGTTTTACCGTTAGCATTGCGGCTAGCGTACATAGCGTGCACAGATCAATATAACTCGCTATTGATTGTTTGTACTAGTAACGTTAATGCTAGTAGAATAGACACAACGTGAGGTAATCATCATCATCCATTTTAAACCGGTTATTACCTAACGCTAACGTTAGTAGAATAGACACGAGAGGTAACGTTAATGTTAGTAGAATAGACGCGAGAGGTAACATTAACGCTGGTAGAATAGACACGAGAGGTAACGTTAACGTTAGCAGAATAGATGCGAGAGGTAACGTTAATGCTAGTAGAATAGACACGAGAGGTAACGTTAACATTAGCAGAATAGACACACGAGAGTCTGGTTAATGTTGTTATTGATTGATTGAAAACTGTGTTTACTCTGGCTTGCTCCAAACCCTCACGGACAAGCTATGCTCACGGAGCTCTCATGCTGTACGCCAGCGGCGCCGCCTCCCCACACGGAGACAAACAGAGTACTACCTGCAGTGGAAAAGGAACAAAGTACCAGGTACCTAAAGCGAGTATAGTAGAGTAGGGTCGAGTCAAGTAGGTACTATGCAAACGTCTCGCTCTTCGCCATTATGAGATATCTCTTATCTCCTAGCACATAATGTGCTCACGAAACAACAAATGCACTCTCATGCACATGACCAGGCCACGCCCCTGGTCCCACTATATGACGCCGGACATGGTCACACTCTACCTTCCTCTTTTTGTTTCCAACACGGAAGTAGCAGTGCACTCCGTGAACTAGCTGTTATGAAACGCAGGGAGAAATTACACAATGTTGGGTATTCGCCAGAGGTTCACCAGCCCCTGGAATCTTCTCGGCACATCCTAACGGCGCATCGGGCCTGTCCTGGGGTTTCCTCGTCTCGTGATAACGGATCGAGGGACGTCGCGCGACGGTTAGCAGTCGAGCTACGTCGTGCACAGGTAGGGCCTGCGCTAACAGGCATTGATACTAGCATGAGTGATACTGCTCGTTGTCCCGTGAGACAGCCGAGTTGTGTATTGGCGCGAGGGGCAGGATATTTGGGTAAACATGGTCGTCATGACTCTGTTTTGGGTGTTTTCCCAGCTATCCTGGAGCGCGTGGCTGATGCTAATGCTACAATGCTGGGACGCCGTTCCTTTGTTCCCCGCCATGGGCTGTCGCCACTCTTCCCTCCTCTTAACCGTTTCATTGCTGAAGGTCAATCGGTGTCTAATGTGGGGGGTTTTGCTGAGGCTTATTTACCCTTTATACGGGTGGATGGGCTGACAACAGGGCGCAAGGCAGGTGTGCCGTGGCTAGAGGGCCAGGTACCATCGGTCCTTTGCCCTGGCATGGTTGAACGGTGTCCCACCCGGAAGCCGACGCCAGAGGGCGAGCCGGCCCGGCAGGTGGCTGTATGGGCTGATGAAGTTTATACCGCTGCAGGACAGAATTTAGCGGCGACCAGTGTCATTGCTCAGTTGACTGCTTTTCTGTCCACAATGGTGTCGGGTAGTGGGGCATTAGGGCCAGCCGACATCGAAAACATTGCACGTGTTTTTGAGGTTATACAGCTTTTAACCCAGTCGCAAGCTATAACCGCAGGGAGGACTAGGATGCTGTCAACGCTTGTTCACAGACATCTTTGGTTGGAGCAGTCTTCCTTTGAGTAGGAGAAAAGGCTTCTCCTCCTCAGGGCTCCCCTCTCCGCAGAGGGACTCTTTGGTATTTCCGCAGGAGCGCCGGCGGTATTTGACCTAGGCCCCACACCGCCTTGCACCACACAGCCAGAGGTGAGGGCGCAGCCTCGCCAGCGACTGTGGCGAGCCCCCCGACCAGCGGCCATGTTTCCCCCGCCTGAGGTACCCTGGACGCAAAGACAACAGGTGATCACAAGGCCAACAGCCTTGGTGGCCGAGGGATCGGCTACATTAGATGAGCACACCCTAAAAAACCGTCGCCGCCTAGCTGTGTCTAGCTCGCTCTCCGGTCACTCCCCCCCCAACACCAGCGGGATACAGGCTCTGATTTGTCCCCTTTGGCTGCGGGCCGCATGCCTTCACTGAGACGCAAGCGGCCCCACGTTTAGCTTCTCATGGGGACAGACCTGACACCCAGTTGCTGGCTAGGCCTGGGTCTGCCTATGAGAATGCTGTGCTGTCAAGCAGCTCCCACGCCACACATTCTGCGTCTGTTTTTGGTGAGCCTGTTATTGTGTCTGTCAATGACAAAGGTTATCAGTGGGGGAACTCGAGGCCCAGGGGGTCGCAGCGTGAGTTCCCCCAGCCCCGCCCTCGCCAGGCCAGGTATCACGTTACTGCCTCCCACGGCCGGAAGACTGGTGGTGGTCAGTCAGGCATGTGTGATTTGGGTGGTAGTAATATCACTGCAGGGCTACGGTGTGTAGGAACCCACCCTATCGGGCAGTGTGGGGACCACACGCCTTGCATGTCCAGCTGCAAAACAGATCCTCAGCAGTCCATGCCGGGGAGATGTTCAGTGGGGGAGCTTATGTCACCCAGTGTGATGTCAGCTTCCCCCGTATCAAACCGGCCCTTTCTGTCGGGGTCCCCCCTTGGGTGCGATTGCCTCATTGGTAGTGTCAGGGTGCGATATCCCGTCTCTGCAAGACGCCCTGCTCGCGCGGTTGGCAGGTCCAGGGTTGGCAACGCACAGCGGGTGGACCAGCGTCAAGTGGCGGCGGGTACGCTTTGGGATTATCATCACATATGGCTACAACAGTGCCATATGTCGAGGTGGATGGAGAGAATGCTGAGGCGGGGGCTTGTGTTGCAGTTTGCATGACCCCACCCTCCTTTTTCAGGTTTGGTACATACCCTATTGTCACGGTCAGCAGCAGTGACAGCTCTGGCCGACGAGATCCAATCTCGTGGTCCCAAAGGAGGGCGCAATGCGTGGCGTTTACTCCCGGTATTTTCTGGTGCCCAAGAACTCGGGAGGTGTCAGACCTATTCTGGATCTGTCTGCGTTCAATCGGCTGATTGTGGCGAGGCGGTTCAGGATGTTGACCGTCAAACACCTGATAAGCTCTGTCATAGTGGGAGATTGGTTCACCTCCATAGACCTGAAGGATGCGTACTTTCACATCCCGATCTTCCCTCCTCACAGGAAATTCATTCGCTTCCTGTTTCAGGGTGTAGCGTACGAATACCAGAGGCTGCCGTTCGGCTATTCTCTGGCCCCCCGCACATTCACCAAGTGCGTGGAGACCGTGCTGGAGCCTCTACGTCGTCAGGGGATACGAGTTATTTTCTATCTCTACGACATTCTGCTCCTCAGCCGGTCAGAGGAGGTCGCCAGGTCTCATACCAGGCTGGTGGTGGAATTCCTCACCAGTCTGGGTTTTTCTGTGAACTAGAAGAAGAGTACTCCTCTTCCCAGTCAACAGGTGGAGTACTTGGGCTTGGTTCTAAGCTCAAGGCCCATGAGGGCAACCCTCTCAGAGCGACGGCGAGAGGATATTCTCGGTGCACTCAGGGGGTTCCGTCCTGGCAGGACGGTTACGCCGCTGTCCGTGATGCGCCTGCTCGGTATGATGGCATCTGCTCACTATGTGGTCCCTCTTGGCCTCCTATTTATGAGGAGGGTTCAGAGGTGGTTTTCCAGGATGAAAATAGACCTGGTGAGAGGCAAGTGGAAACGACTGAAGGTTCCTGTGTCAATACTGGGGGATCTCGACCACTGGGGGAGGACTGGTACCCTCACCAGTGGGATCTCCATGGGCTGCAGGCTATCACATGTCACGGTCTTCACCGATACCTCCCTGACGGGATGGGGGGGGATGTGTCGGACCAATGCAGTAGGGGGCAGCTGGACGTACCATGCTGCCCGGTCTGCACTGGATATCAATGTGTTGGAATTGAAGGCGGTCCTTCTGGTCCTCAAGCAGTTCGGCCACCTGATGGTGGGTGAGCACGTGTTGATCAGGATGTACAAACAAGACGACAGCGTCGTATATCAACAGACAGGGAGCTCTGGCTATGGGCGTCTCTCAATCTGCGCAGCCTGAGGGCGCTCCACATCCCTGGCAAGGAGAATGTGGGCACAGATGTGATGTCGCGGGGCGGTCCTCATCCCGACGAGTGGGGACTACGTCCAGACATAGTCAGACAGGTCTGGGTAGGGGTGGGCAATATGACGATATTAAATAAATATCGGGTACAGTTCATTAACGATACACTTTTTAAACATATCGTGGACATCGTGATGTTTTGCACAAAACCTCACGTCAGTTTCTAAGCCGCTGCGGCTGAGATGAGACTTACTTTAGCGCAGCACTTTCCTCTCTCCCTCACACAGACACACACACTCGCCCAATTTTTTGTCACGCACATACACGCACACACGCCCAGAGACAGAGAGGCGGTAACTAAGTTAGCCGCTAGCTAAGCTAACTAACGTTAGAAGCTAACCCTGGAAATGCTCACAGGTGAGTGATCCACGACACATTTACATTTACATTACATTTAGTCATTTAGCTGACGCTTTTATCCAAAGCGACTTACAAGTTCTGTACGACAAGCCATCAGGAAGGGCACAACTCTATCAGCTGAGCAACAATGTTCATCAAAGTGTTGAGTGCTACAGTGTAGGTTAGTTTATTAGGACAAGTGCATGACAGTACGGTTAGTTAGGGTTAGATTTTTTTTTTTTTTTTTATTCAGATAATGGTTGAAGAAGTGCGTCTTTAGTCGACGGCGAAAGATTGGACGTGATTCGGCTGTCCTAACTGGGGTGGGTAGTTCATTCCACCATTGTGGGGCAAGGACTGAGAATAGGCGACTTCTCTTTGATGACCCTCCCGGAGCTTGGATAGGAGTAGGTCTGAGGCGGCCAGAAGATGCAGAGCGTAGGGGTCTTGAGGGTGTGTAGTTAGAGACCATTGACCGGAGGTAGGCGGGAGCGGTTCCCTTTGCCGCACGGTATGCTAGGTCGAGGGCCTTGAAGCGGATTCGTGCAGCAATGGGGAGCCAGTGCAGGTCCCTAAGAAGTGGGGTGACATGGGCCGACTTCGGTAGGTTTGAGATCAGGCGGGCCGCTGCGTTCTGAATGAGTTGAAGAGGCTTAGTGGCAGTGGCCGGGAGGCCAGCGAGCAGTGCATTGCAGTAGTCGAGGCGGGAGATGACTGTTGATTGGACGAGGAGTTGGGTGGCTTCTTTTGTCAGGAAGGGGCGTATCCTTCTGACGTTGCTCAGGAGGAATCGGCAGGTTCTGGTCGTCGCTGCGATGTGAGCAGAGAAGTTCAACTGGTCGTCGAGGACAACACCAAGGTTCTTGGCGGTCGGGGACGCAGTCACAGCTGCATTCTCGACTGTGATTGAAAGGTCGGTTAGGGGGGAGGATTTGGCCGGCAGGTGGAGCAATTCTGTTTTGCTTAGGTTCAGTTTGAGGTGGTTGGACGTCATCCAGGCTGAGATGTCGGACAGACAGGCCGAGATCCGCACAGAGACGTGGATATCTGAGGGAGGGAAGGAGAGGAAGAGTTGAGTATCGTCGGCATAACAATGGTAGGAGAAGCCATGAGACGTGATAATGTTACCCAGTGATTTAGTGTAGAGGGAGAAGAGAAGGGGTCCTAAAACCGAGCCCTGGGGGACACCCGTCCGCAGGGGGCGGGTGGCCGACAGGGTCCCTCTCCATGACACTTGGTAGGAGCGGTCATTGAGGTATGATGACAGCCATGTCAGCGCAGAGCCAGCCACTCCCATTCCTGCGAGGGCCGCAAGGAGGATCTGGTGGTTGACTGTGTCGAAGGCTGCAGATAGATCTAGGAGAATCAGGACAGAGGAGAGGCCTTTCGCTTTTGCTAAGTGAAGTGCCTCTGTGACCGCAATGAGGGCTGTCTCTGTGGAGTGACCAGTCCTGAAGCCTGACTGATTAGGGTCTAGGAGGTCATTCTGTAAGAGATAAGTAGTAAGTTGGTTGGATACAGCACGTTCAAGTGTTTTAGAAAGGAAGGAGAGAAGAGAGACAGGACGGTAGTTGCCTATGACGGTAGGGTTCAGGGTTGGTTTTTTTATGAGCGGCGTGACTCTGGCTTGTTTTAGGGAGGTGGGGACCACCCCCGAGTTGAGTGAGGAGTTGATGGTTGCAGTTAGGAATGGGAGGATGTCTGGTGCTATGGTCTGGAGGAGTGGGGAGGGTAGCTGGTCCAGCTGGCAAGTAGTCGGACGGTTTGACGTTACCAGTGTCAGGGTCTCTGCTTCTGTAATGGGAGAGAAAGATGACAGAGTGAAGGATGAGGTTCTCGATTCAGCATTTGGAATGGGTGGGGGTTGGGAGAAGGAGCTGCGGATGTTCTCCACTTTTTCCTCAAAGAAGATCGCAAAGTCTTCGGCAGAGAAAGATGAGGGAGGGGGGGGTGGGGGGGGAGTGAGGAGGGAGGACATGGTAGCATGCAGTTTGCGAAGATTCTTGGCAGAGGCCTCGATCCTATGGTGGAAGAAAGAAGCTTTGGCATTAGTGATGGTTTTGGAGAATGTTAACAAGAGGTTGTGATATGTGTCGATGTCAGCAGTGAGGCGTGACTTTCTATACTTCCTTTCAGCTGCTCTCAGGACCTGTCTTTGTTCTCTCACTGGATCTGTCAGCCATGGACTGGGTGGGGAACGGCGGGCAGGTTTCTCAACGAGGGGACAGAGCTTGTCGAAGGAGGTTGCAAGGGCTGAAAGGAGGGTGGAGGTTGCCATCTCTGTGGAGAGAGCAGAGAAGGTGTCACTCAAAGGTAGAGCGGATAGTATGTCAGAGGAGAGGGTGGAGGGGGATAGGGAGGGCAGGTTGCGTCTGAGTGAGACTGTTTGAGTTGGGGTGAAGACCTTTCGGTTAAGCATGAGAGTTAGTGAGAAGGATATGAAGGAATGGTCAGATACATGTAGGGGAGTTACCGTGGTGTTAATGATGCTGGAGTTACGGGAAAATATGAGATCCAAGGAGTTGCCTGCTTTGTGGGTGGGAGGCATGGCAGTGGGAGTCAGGTCAAACGATTGTAGGAGGGAGACTACTATGACTGACTGAGATGAGTCAGGCAGGTTGAAGTCGCCCAGTAGAAGGAGAGGGGTACCATCTTCCGGTAAGGAGCTAAGAAGCATGTCCAGCTCATCTGTGAAGTGATCGAGTGTACCTGGAGGGCGGTAGAGTGTAACAATGGTGAGATTGAAAGGATTAGAGACAGATACTGCATGATATTCGAGAGAGGAGAGTGACAGTTCTGGGAGTGGTGTTATGTTTGTAGCCCATGAAGGAGATGTCATGAGGGCAGTGCCTCCACCCCGTCTGGAAGGTCGAGGTGTGTGAGTGAAGTTATAGTTTGTAGATAATGCTGCAGGTGTTGATGAGTTATTGGGGGTTATCCAGGTCTCAGTTAGAGCCAGGAGCTGCAGATTTAGACTATGGGCGTAGGCAGTAATGAAGTCAGCTTTCTTGACTGCTGATTGACAATTCCATAAGCCTCCCCGTACTGTGACAGGTGTATTAGTGGCTGTAGGAGGGTAGGAGAGATTAGCCGGGTTGCTAGCAAACTGGCGTGGATGGGTAGAGTCAGTTCTGGAGGAGCAGATTGTGGATATAGGTATGAGACACATTGTGGTGTCAAGAGTGGCAGGGAGAAAGTTGTAGAGAGGAGGCGAGGTAGTAGAGAAATAGCAGTGTGGGAGGGAAATATAGGATTATGGTGTACTTAGCACTGGGTGGATCGGTGGATCCCTCTGCAGAGAACTCCAGGAAAACTCCTCCTCTTTGTCCCTCTTCGTTTCTCGACGCTTCGCTGACGCTACACCAGCAAGCCTTTAAATCACTATCACTAATTAGTGCTGTCTTAACACCTGGCCCTTAATGGGGGCACTTAACAAAACAAAATGGCCGTTTTAAACACGCCCCTTTAATCAAGTCAGCTGGTTCCTCACTTTTAAGATTCACTAATAAACTTAAAATGGCTTACCCTAGTTTTCAGTATAAAGCAGTGTTTCTCAGTGAGTGTGTCCTGTCCTTCCTTAACAGAGCCCAGTACAGAGTGACTTCAACACAGTGTGGACCTCTGCTTTTAAACAGGGCAGGCTCTTAATGGCTCACTCAGCAAATCAGATGCTACTAGTAAACAGGAAACAGTCCCTTAATGGGGGCACTTAACTAAACAAAATGGCCGTTTTAAACACGCCCCTTTAATCAAGTCAGCTGGTTCCTCACTTTTAAGATTCACTAATAAACTTAAAATGGCTTACCCTAGTTTTCAGTATAAAGCAGTGTTTCTCAGTGAGTGTGTCCTGTCCTTCCTTAACAGAGCCCAGTACAGAGTGACTTCAACACAGTGTGGACCTCTGCTTTTAAACAGGGCAGGCTCTTAATGGCTCACTCAGCAAATCAGATGCTACTAGTAAACAGGAAACAGTCCCTTAATGGGGGCACTTAACTAAACAAAATGGCCGTTTTAAACACGCCCCTTTAATCAAGTCAGCTGGTTCCTCACTTTTAAGATTCACTAATAAACTTAAAATGGCTTACCCTAGTTTTCAGTATAAAGCAGTGTTTCTCAGTGAGTGTGTCCTGTCCTTCCTTAACAGAGCCCAGTACAGAGTGACTTCAACACAGTGTGGACCTCTGCTTTTAAACAGGGCAGGCTCTTAATGGCTCACTCAGCAAATCAGATGCTACTAGTAAACAGGAAACAGTCCCTTAATGGGGGCACTTAACTAAACAAAATGGCCGTTTTAAACACGCCCCTTTAATCAAGTCAGCTGGTTCCTCACTTTTAAGATTCACTAATAAACTTAAAATGGCTTACCCTAGTTTTCAGTATAAAGCAGTGTTTCTCAGTGAGTGTGTCCTGTCCTTCCTTAACAGAGCCCAGTACAGAGTGACTTCAACACAGTGTGGACCTCTGCTTTTAAACAGGGCAGGCTCTTAATGGCTCACTCAGCAAATCAGATGCTACTAGTAAACAGGAAACAGTCCCTTAATGGGGGCACTTAACTAAACAAAATGGCCGTTTTAAACACGCCCCTTTAATCAAGTCAGCTGGTTCCTCACTTTTAAGATTCACTAATAAACTTAAAATGGCTTACCCTAGTTTTCAGTATAAAGCAGTGTTTCTCAGTGAGTGTGTCCTGTCCTTCCTTAACAGAGCCCAGTACAGAGTGACTTCAACACAGTGTGGACCTCTGCTTTTAAACAGGGCAGGCTCTTAATGGCTCACTCAGCAAATCAGATGCTACTAGTAAACAGGAAACAGTCCCTTAATGGGGGCACTTAACTAAACAAAATGGCCGTTTTAAACACGCCCCTTTAATCAAGTCAGCTGGTTCCTCACTTTTAAGATTCACTAATAAACTTAAAATGGCTTACCCTAGTTTTCAGTATAAAGCAGTGTTTCTCAGTGAGTGTGTCCTGTCCTTCCTTAACAGAGCCCAGTACAGAGTTCCATAAGGGGGGGTGGGGGGGGTTATATTGACGAGGCTTGACAACAGAGGTTTATATAATCATCATATTGGCGTGACTGTATCCATCAAAGGGTTAAATCAAGCATTTTTAAGTGCTTTAGACCTGCGTTGTGATGTCATTTCCTGCCGTGTCATTTACCTGCCAGGTGTATTTAATCATCACCTTGAATTCATTTCCAGTGCTAGCCATACCACTGAAGAAGGACATTAGTCCGAAACATGTCTGCTTTGATTCAGGCTGCCAATTAAAAAAACATTGAACCTGTGAGTGCTGGTCCGGCTATCCTGCTTTGTTATAAGTGCTTTAGAGGAAATGTCAAAATATCGCAATATATATTGTGTATCGTGATAGAGCAAAGAAATATCGTGATATCATTTAGAGGCCATATCGCCCAGCCCTAGGTCTGGGACCGATTCGGGGAGGCCACGGTGGATCTGTTTGCGAGCAGACAGTCTCACCAGTGCCCCTTATGGTTCTCGGTCAGTCGGGGGGACAATCCTCCCCTGGGGGTGGATGCCTTCTCGATGTATCCGTGGCCGCCTGGGATTCTGTACACGTTCTCCCCCATACACCTGATAGCTCAGCTGTTGGAGCGGGTACGTCGGGAGTGCAGGACTTTGATCCTGATCGCGCCGGACCGGGGCATGGCTGTGTGGTTCCCGGTCCTGATCCAGCTCTTGGTAGCCCTGCCGTGGCCTGTTCCATGGTCGCCGCGGGCCCTCTCTCAGACACACGGGTCTCTGTGTCTGTTCCCTGTTCTGGGGCAGCCACTGAAGGTTTGGCTGCTGAGAGGGTGAGTCTGGAGGGGATGGGTCTTAACCCTACTGTGGTCGACACCATCCGGAATGCGTCCACTATTGCGGGTTACGCGTGTAAGTGGCATGCTTTTCAAGAGTGGTGTAAGGTTGGAGGCCTGGATCCTAATCAAGTCTTCGTGCCAAAGAATATCCGGAGCTCTTTTCGCTCCAGGGATATTGTGGTTCAGGCGTTTCATCCGCCTCCTCACACTAGTGAGTTAGAGGCGAGCCTTCATCTGTCGTGTCCTGTCCGTGCACTGGGGGTTTACCTCAGTCGGACGCAGGATCTCAGGGCTTCCGATCAACTGTTTGTTTGTTACGGTGGCCCTCGCGCAGGTAAGGCACTGTCCAAGCAGCGCCTGTCACATTGGTTGTGCGAGGGCATTTCTCTTTGCTACATGTTGGCTGGACAGGTCCCCCCTGGGGGCATCAGGGCACACTCCACTCGTGGAGTGGCGGCCTCTGACGCCCTGTTAGGGGGGGCCTCTGTGGAGGATATCTGTGCTGTGGCCTCCTGGTCCTCTCCGGGTCCCTTTGTTAAGTTTTACCTCGTGGACATGACTGGGGGTTCTGTCTCCAAGGTGGTTCTGAGGTCTGGGACCTCTCCTGCGTCCCACCAATTGGTGGGCTAGCAGGGGTGTGTGGGTGTGTGCCACGGGGTGCTGTGTCACACGTGGTCCCGCCTGTGCTGTGCGTTTTCAGGGGTGTCTGGTTCCCCCTTTTTCACACTTTGGTGGAGTTGACTGCCTCCCCCCCTTCGTTAGGACGGGCGGGTGGACAGGACTCCCCTCCTCTCTGGTTGGGGCTTACGGACCCTCAGGGGGTACACTTGTCGGGCCACGCGTCTGCTCTGCCAATTCTCACCATTGTCGATCGGTTCTCGAAGGCCGTTCACTTTGTCGCTCTCCCCAAACTTCCCTCTGCTTCAGAGACTGCAGACCTGATGGTGCTTCACGTCTGCCGCCTCCACGGGATCCCGGTGGACATCGTCTCCGACAGAGGGCCTCAGTTCATCTCCCAGGTCTGGAAGGCCTTCTGCAGAGCCCTGGGGGCCACGGTCAGCCTCTCCTCCGGATACCACCCGCAGACCAATGGCCAGTCGGAGCGGGCCAACCAGGACCCAAGGGGGGGGTCCTGTCATAATCACGGCGAGAGCCTTCCTCTTCCCTCCTGCTTCCACACCCTTATATGGGCAGCATCCGACCCCAGCATTCCCACGCTGCCAGAGGGACATCAATCAGCGCGGCTGTGAGGGATTCCCTCATCAACAGCCCCTACATCAACCCACGGATCCTGTCGTCCCTCGTCGCAGTGTTATCCTATCAACCTTGGTACAAGGACGTACTTACTCTTGCTGCTCTGTCGATGTTTGCCTGCCTTTCTCTAAACTCTGTTCTCCCTATGCTCAGGACCATCACTCCCGGCTCGCGCCGTCTCCTGATACGCCGCCCGTTCGGACGTCGCTGGGAATCTCAAGCGAGTGCCCCTTCTCGCCCAAAGCCGCTCATTTCTGCATGTACATTGTTGTCCCGTCTGCTTGGTACCAAAGGAATTAAAGCTAACCTAAAATGCTCCATTCTCTCTCTCCCTGTGTGTTCTGCTATTGGGCTCAGCCACCACTGCCGTAACAGTGGTATAACTAAGTAGGTATGGGATATACTGTATACGTAGGTAAAAGTATACAGTGTACAGTGTCGGTATATGGTAAAATGGTCTGCATTTATATTACAAGCTTTTATCCAAAGCGCTTCACAATTTATGCCTCACGTACACCTATTCACTCACACATTCACGTGTGCACAAAATAACTTAAAAATTATAATTTAAAACAATGAATTAAGTGTGCATGAAATAATAGGGGAAAGAAAATGTTAGGAACTTGTTACATTCACCCACACAAGGGCTGAGGACTCACACCCCGACCCCCCCCCCTCTCTCTCTCACACACACACACACACACACACACACACACACACACACACACACACACACACACACACACACACACACACACACACACACACACACACACACACACACACACACACACACACACACACACACACACACACACACACACACACTGAGAATAGCCTGCTTCGTTTCAATCACCCCCCAGGAGCCCAAAGAGAGGAGTGGGTCTCAGCGGCCGGAAAATGCAAAAATGCAGAGCATTATCGTTGCTCAGGAAGAATCAGCATGTTCTGGTTGTTGAGGCGAGGTGAGCAGAGGAGTCGAGCCTGCAGGATTCCGATAGGGTGTCTCTCCCTCTCCCATCTCTTCTCCCTCACTCCTTACCCTGCTGTATACGTTCAGGAATTATTTAACCTGATTTCCACACTATAGCATAGGATGAATTCTGCCCTGCACTCTCTCTCTCTCTCTCTCTCTCTCTCTCTTCTCTCTCTCTCTCTCTCTCTCTCTCTCTCTCTCTCTCTCTCTCTCTCTCTCTCTCTCTCTCTCTCTCTCGTCTATAGCATAGGTGTCAAACTCATGGCCCGCGGGCCAAATGTGGCCCGCCACGTCATTTGATGTGGCCCCCAAGAGCTCTGAATTTTTTATTTTTATTTTTTTAAATATTAATCTTGGGTTAAAAAATAGCGGCGTTAAAATAATTGTGGGTTAATGCGTTAATAAAGCTTTAACTTTGACAGCCTTAGTTATTACACATTCTTACACATACATGTATGTTGAACATCTGAGGTATTGATGAAGTAACAAAAGAAAAAAGCCAAAAGCACTTACTCCTCAGACATTCTTTGACAATTTTACAGCCCAAAATACAAAAAAGATCCAGGCGGAATAGGTAACAAAGGGTTGAAGAAATATTGTCTGAACTGTCAGATGCAAACTGGCTGTGTGACATAACCGAGCATCTCGCTCAATTGAATAAGAAGCTGTAGGGACACAAACAAGTCCCACCCAAAACTTGACCAATTTAGTTGTGAATTGAGACAACCCTTATTTTGTTATTTTTGAGTACAGTTACAGTTGTGTGTTCATGCAGACACATAATAGCAATTTCATTACGAATTGAAAATGGGGGACCCTGATGTAAACAAGTCGAAAGTCTTTCTCTGGTCTGCATCCCCTTAACAATTGTGTGTATTGAGCTGTACTGTACTGTACCCATTCTGCAATCTGTTAATTAAAGTTAATTAAACTATCTTCCATTAGTTGGATGTATGGCCTCTGCAAGGTTGTGTGCAGCCATTTGTTTTTGTAACATCTGCTACATCTGTCCCACGTGTTCTTTGCCGCTCACAGTTGTTAGTTCTGCCCCTCTTGACTGTGACAAAAAGGTTTTGAACAAACTTAATGTCATAGCTTGTATTTGATGATATTCTTCTTTGTTATTTACTTGAATGGTTTGATCATTGATTGATGGAGTAATATGGGGTTCTGATAAACTAAATGTATTTGTTAAAATAACATAAGCTAACATATATTTTTACATCTATGCAAATGCATTATGCAATATGTATAACTTGAATAAGTAATAAATACAGAAACAACATGTTTAACAATATGTAAATGAGTAGCTACATCTACATTTATTTTACATTACATTAACATTTATACGGTCTTTGGCCCTTTGAGGGCAACCATAATGCTGATGTGCCCCTCTGTGAAAATGAGTTTGACACCCCTGGTCTATATTAATAGTGGTGTTAAAAGAATTGTGCGTTAACGCATTAATAACGTGTTAACTTTGACAGCATTAATATAGATAGATAGATACACTGTATGCAGGTATAGATAAATGAATATATCTGTGGTAGTTTATTGGCAAAGAATTTGCACTACAACCCATACCTCATTACACCTTACTGTAAATTTTACCTAAATTGTACCATCCCATTTCTGCATTGTACTGTATAGTATATAGTATATTGTATTGTAACTCAGTTACTTTTCTACTCTGCATTGTACATTATATATATGTATATATTGAACACTTTTTGTCTACATACTTGACTTCTATTTTATACTTACTATACTTTTTATACTTATCTATTTTTATCTAGCACAATCTCTGGAGCAAACAGAAAGAAGCATTTTATATAAAAGTATTCTGTACTTCTGTATGACAACTAATAAAGAAACTTGAAACTATTGTATGTTGCTATCATACAGTATTATATGGATAGACTATAGGTTGAGGTAGGTAGTTATTAGGGATGTCTGATATTATCGGCCGATATTGGCATTAAAATGTAATATCGGAAATTATCGGGGGGTTTTTGTGTGTGAAAAGCATGCATAATGTTGTGTTAATTCCACGACAAGAGATATGTAATGTTAATTACCTGAAATTATTCCGTTTTTTGGGGGGGGGGGGGAACCCTGCATCAGTGGAGGTTATTCAATGACAACACCTGAGGCAGAAATTCACTCATAATTATTATTAATTTACATATTATATATATATTTTTTTTATTATTATTATTATTATATTTTTTTTATTAGAAATGTTTTCTTCTGTAAAACAAAACTGCAATTGAATTTTCTTTTCTTCAAAAATGGCCAAGTGACAGCTCTGAGCTCTCTGATCAGGCCTGCTCCTAACTGCAGTAATGGCGAGCTGTCAATCACTCTAGTGCAACTTTTCTGCACAGGTTGATCTTTTTATTCTATTATCCAATCAAAATAGGCTATTTGAGTCATGTAAGCCCCTCCCGTGCAGATTTGCGCGCGCCACTCACGAACGCGGGTTGAATGATTGACAGCCCTCAATGGTTTGAGACTCAATCAGAGAGGAGCTGCGCGACATGGCCTATAGACCACTGCACTTCCGCGTTACATGGAGCTCGTGAGGAAGAGGGGGGCGGGGGAATCAAATGAATGCGCTGCCTTCCCCCCCGAACCTCCCATGAGCTCAAAATACCGGAAGTTTACACTTTCCATGGGATAAAAGAACGTGTCTCGAGTCGGACTTGTCACGATGGAGAAGCTGCAATATTCAACGGAAGATGAGATCGGTCGAGTGAGTGCTTTCTCACTGCTTTGGCTGTTGTGTGGTGAGTGGATTTAAAATATATACATATATTTTAGGAGCTCTGGCCCGCTGTCGCCTTGCGTGTGTAATACACACACACACACCGTTCCCGCGGGCCAGGTAGCCCCCAAGGACCACATGAGTCGCCCGCAAAAAGCCTTGCGTTTCTAATCAAATATTAATATCGCCGGGGGGAGGGGGGGGGGGGGGGGGGGGGCATAATCCCACGGGACAATGCATTGGGAACTTGTTTCCCCAACTCCTCCCCTCCTCTCCTCTCCTCTCCCTCTCCTCTCCTCTCCTCTCCTCTCCTCTCCTCTCCTCTCCTCTCCTCTCCTCTCCTCTCCTCTCCTCTCCTCTCCTCTCCTCTCCTCTCCTCTCCTCTCCTCTCCTCTCCTCTCCTCTCCCTCTCCCTCTCATCTCCTTTCCTCTCCCCCTCTCCTCTCCTCTCTTAGGTATGAATTGAAAATGGGGGACCCTGATGTAAACAAGACAAACGTCTTTCTCTGGTCTGCATCCCCTTAACAATTGTGTGTATTGAGCCGTACTGTATTGTACCCATTCTGCAATATGTTAAATACAGTTTTCATTCATTCATTCATTCATTCATTCATTCATTCATTCATTCATTCATTCATTCATTCATTCATTCATTGTCCTTGTGTTACATAAAACCCATCTGTGGCCTCGTGCAGAGGAAGGTGGTAAATACATGTTAGATATTCCAATGTACAGTTTTGCTTTTATAGTTGTACAAGCATGTACCATTGACTCAGAATGGTCTGTTTTATTGAAATCGTCACAGCAGTATAGTTTGTTTATACTTCAGAAGTATGATATTTAAACATGGTCCCCAAAATGAATGGAAGCGAATGAGGAGCCTGACACCTGGGAGGAATGGGGGTGTTGCAGCCTTGGGGATGTTTTAAAAATATAATTTAATGTATAATATAATATAATAATTTGTGCTTCACCAAGAAATTTGGTCAGCAGCCGCCACTGCCCTGCATATAACGGTATTGGTTGATATCGGTATCGGAAATTAAGATTTGGACAATATTGGTATATCGGATATCGAAAAAAAAAAAAGCCAATATCGAACATCCCTAGTAGTTATGAGTACAGTGAGGTAGGTAGTAGTGAGTACAGTGTAAGACAGCTTTAGTCAATAAATAATTATGGACTGAGTATAGGCAACAGAGTTCAGAGTTTATACGATATAAGTTGAGTATAGGCAACAGTTCATACAGTATACGTTGAATATAGGCAACAGGGTCTTGGGTACAAGCAACAGAGTTCAGAGTTTATATGGGAATGGAGAGTGTGTGAGAGAGAGGGAACGAGGGGGAGAGAGATAGATTATGTTTATATTGTGTGCGTGTATGTGTGTGTTTGTGTATGTAGCAGTAATAACTTGCTGATGTACTCTCCTGTGAGGAGGTAATTGGACCCAGTCGACTGGTCAGGGTTCAGCCAGCGCACTACAGAATATTGATAGAGAAAGAGAGATGATACTGTGCCGGGCATTCAGAGATTAACCATTTGGTCGCCGAAAACGTAGATCTATGTTTCTGTCGCCCAATCGTTGAGTGCCGGAAACGTAGATCTACGTTTCTCTCACTGTATTTATTTTAATCGCTATTGCCATTCATAATTCAGCGGGGCACCTTGTGCATACTGTTCTGAGTGTGTCTGAGCTGGCAGACGGTCTTATACCGCCCTCTAACGCCTTCGGCCATTATTGCACCCCGTTAGAAACGGGTTAGTTTATTTTCTCTACTGAGCTGCGGCGTGGGGGCAGGTTCTAAACACTCCGGCAAAACACACGCTTGTAGGGATGGTTTGGACTACTGACGCCGCCCGCCCGTTGAAGCGCAATGCCCAACAACGTCAGAGACAGGATCGCTGTGGATAACTGGAATGGCGATCAGATAATTGGATTCTCTTTTTTGCATTACATCAGATACAGGTAAGGACACTATATTATATGAAAGCTTGCGTTGATCTGATATTTATTTCTACCGCGATTGAAGCTATCTGTGTTTTATGTGTGTGGCTGTCTGCCGTTGGGTTGCAGGAGGGGGGGGGGGGGGGGGGGGCACCGGTCTAAACCACATTGCATGCTTGCACGAGGAAGGATAATAATGATGATCTAGCGTTGATTTCAGGAAGATCCGATAATCAGGTGAAAAATGACAACGTGTTTATTGAATTACACAAAAACGCTGTTTTCGCGTCTTTTCCCTGGAATTACTCAGAAGCAACCAAACTATATTCATATTCAAAGCGGTATAAAAACGGAAATGTAGGGATGAAAAAAGAATCAGTTTTTTGCATGTTGACTGGAAGCAACTCACTGAGACTCGACAGCGTTATTGATAGCTATACTATAAAATATAGGTTTAGCTCTACAAACTACAACTACGTTTACATGGGGTTAATGGACGGCAAGGCCAGGTCACTTCCCGGAAGGGGCATGGCACTCAATGTGTTAACAACAACCAGAAATGAGACACCAGAGACTCTGCATTCAGCTTCAGCTCTAGGACAGGCCTATAGCACAGGCAGTGACTGAGATCCGCAGGAGACAGAAAGGAACTTCCCACCCGCCAGGACAGCTAAAACCCGCCCAACTTTCTACCGTTGACTAAAAACACACCTCTTCAATCAATATCTGAAATAATAAAACGTTAAAGGTGCTATAGATTCAGCCACTTGATGTCGCACTAGAGAACCAGCATGTCATGTATCCAATCAGGTGCATTCCATGTGGGGAAATGGGGAGTAGGGACAACATTCACAACATTCATTTTGGACCTGCACACATTCTTTATGAATTCATTAATCAATTATTTATTGAGGGGAAAAGCAATTTTTTTAATATTTTATTCCACACCTTTCTGAAAGCTCTGTGGATGTTCTTTTTAATTTTTGTATTACTCTACATACAAATAAATAATAATAATAATAACCTTCTTACTGTCTTTTACAATTATGTACTTTACCACTAGATACTATGTTGCTATCCCTATACTACTACCTACCATACTAATATGTCCATACTAGCCTACTATGCACTCAGAGTGTAACACTCAAATTCAGCACTGCTGGACGAACAATGCCACCCTTAGCTGCCAGAAATTATGTACTTCTCCTGCTGACTTTTAGTCGCTTTGGATAAAAGCATCATCTAAATATAAGGCTGTGTTGATCATCCCAGAAAGACGTTGCTCTCTGTTCATACACCTGGGGTGCGCTGGGGAACATGACAGCATGCACCAAAATGTGGTGGGGCAGAAATCTTTCGAATGAGTATGAACCAACATGCATACATTTTCCTCCTGGATGTGGCAGATGTCAGAATCCTTTAAGGAAAGATTCCATCTTTGTCCATCTCCTTGGCATTTTTGTGACATTTCCATTTGGCACAGGGACACAGATCACAGAGCAGTGTGGCATTTACATTTTCTTATGGATGAGGGCAGCATTACCATGACAACAGATCACAGAGCAGTGTGGCATTTAAATTGTACCGTTTTATTTAAGCATTACCGTGACTGCACCTGCAGCACTGCTACCAATCATAAGGTCCTCTGATCACACGGCTATCCTGGGTCTCATATCTGACACATACAGCTGCGAACATGAGATTCAGAACTTTGTCCAGTGGTGCGACAAACACTTCCACTCAAGAAAACAGAGGAGATGGTGTTCAACCCCAAATCTACTAGAGACCAGACCACTCACCAGTGGTTATTCATGACCAGACACAGACCAGGTTGGCTCTTACAGATACCTGGGCATAAACATTGACAACAATCTGACATGGAGTGTACGTTAGGCCAAAGTGTTGCTCCTCTTCTATTATGCCGTGGGTGAGAGCATCCTGTGGTGCAGCATTTCAGCCTGGTTTGGCAACCTCAGAAGAACCAGAATCAACCTCAAAAGAACCAGAATCAACCTCAGAAGAACCAGAATCAACCTCAAAAGAACCAGAATCAACCTCAGAAGGACCAGAATCAACCTCAGAAGAACCAGAATCAACCTCTGAATAACCAGAATCAACATCAGAAGAACCATAATCAACCTCAGAAGAATCAGAATCAACCTCAGAAGAATCAGAATCAACCCCAGAAGAATCAGAATCAACCTCAGAAGAACTAGAATCAACCTCAGAAGAACCAGAGCCTCAGAAGAATCAGAATCAACCTCAGAAGAACCAGAATCAACCTCAGAAGAACCAGCATCTGCTTTATTGTCACATCCCTCCTTGTTACAGCATAGAGGAGTGACATTATTTGTTCTTGGCTCCTCAGCCTAGCAGCAGCATCAACATACAGTAGTACAAAAGGAAGCAATCGTGTAAAGATTTAAGAATTAGTAGCATAGCAATAATAAAAATAGAAAAAGGAGGAAAAGGTGTTGTGGGTGCAAAGTGTCAGTAGAATCAGTGATAACGTAGCTTTGGCTCCTTTAACAATCACTGCATGGGTGTAATGTGTGCAAAACAGTAGCACTCTATTACTCCAGTCACTCTGCCTCAAGTCAAGTGAGGAAATCAACCTGGACTAGTTTCCAATGGTTCCCAAAACAGTAACACAGATGAATGTATAACTTTTATAATATTTATTTGGAAATTGAATTACAGACCAAGGAGCAACCAATGGCTGAAGTACACAGCATTAACAATGCCAACGGTGGCCAATAACGCACACAATACCATAAGTGCATCAGCACCGTCCACATACGTGGGCTCTACGTCTACATTTATATATGTCCTGGATGGAGGGAAGCTCACATCTGCTGATGCTCTGGGTACAACCTTCTGTAGTGTTTTTTTTACGGTTGAGAGCACAGCAGTTCCCATAGCAGGCGGTGATGCATCCAGTCGAGATGCTCTTGGTTGTGGGTCTGTAGAAGATCTCGGGCCCCATACCGGATCTCTTCAGTGGCGCGAGGTGAAAGAGGTCCTCTTTACAACATGGCCGCATTGGCCGGTGTGCATGTCCCAGGTAAGGTTGCCTGTGATGTGAAGACAGAGGAACTTGAACCTCTCTCCACAGCAGACCTGTTGATGTTGATTTTCGTAAATATCTTCTTGAGAATTTCGTAAGAACAAACTTTCACAAACGTGTGAAAAGGTGTTCTTAAATAGCCAAAGTGTTCTCAGCTGCGTTCCCCCGATTGAAGAACGTCACTGATTCTTAAATGGAACACGCGTTCTCGTACACCTGAATTTACATACATCTTAGCATGACATCTGATTTAGTAGAGTTAACAGGTGAGGTTAACGTGGTGTCAGGAGAGGAGCGCACAGCGGCTGAAGTGAAAAATAAATGGGCTCATGTGAAATCAGAGTCCAAAAAAAGAATCGCAAAACACAGAAGAGAGATGCTGGCCACTGGAGGAGGAACAGTTGGCTCAGGGTTGTCTGAGGTGTGTCAGCTGCTGAGTCCAAACACACCCAGCGTCTTTTCAGCAGTCCGATGCTGCGCTCGACGATATCTTCTAGCAGCAGTGTGTGTCTGCGTAGGCCTAGCACTGAGCACAGCTGCCCAGGAGTGCGAAGCTCCATGTGCATTCTCCCCAAGCCCAGTGGCGTAGCGGAGGCCACCGCACCCCCCGCGGTGTGGGGGAGCCCCGGAGCTTAGGAGGCCCCACCACCACTGTAGGCTATCCTCTTAGATTTCGTAACGGGAACAGGGCGCAGAGGGCGGGGCCCCTTCCCTTCTATGTTGCTAGGCACCCCGTCATGTGTATCATTCTAATAATTATTTGCTCACCTGCGATAACTAATGTTCATTGGCAGGCTGGGCAGCGTTCAAAACAAAGCGGGAAGCATTGCTAATTTAACGTTCATTAGTTGCGTTGCCAGTAAACATTTTAAATGAAGCGCAAATACCCAAGCGGTGCTCAGAAAAATAAGATGAGAGCGAAAGCCGAACAGGAGAGGGCAAAGCTACCAAAAATAACATCATTGTTCCAGCAGGCAGCAAAGGTAGACTCTAACGTTACTGCCATAAGCTCTATGGTAGATAAAAAAAATTACCATTATCTATATCACCTATTTTCTCTCAGTGACCCCGGAAAGCAGAGTTGCGAGAGGCCAGTGTTATATTTAACATCAGTTATTGTGGTTAGGACCTCGGTCCAAAACCCCACCTCTCTCTTAAAACTATGGTCAATGGTCAGATTATGTTTCCATGTAGCATAAATGACACATGCTGCCAAATGAGAGCGAGATAATTCATGTTCTTTAATCTTTTTAGAGAGACCCTGCCAATAATTTATTCCTATTCTCCACACTTGGTGGAGGTGATGGGCAGACGGTCTGTCACCGAACAGCCAGCACTGCTCACAGTACGCCCGGTCCATAGATGGTGAGTAACATAGCCACTTGCACGGAATCCTACATCCCCTTTTAGATGTTTTGTTATAGAACTTTTGAAAAGCACCTACCCGTCCCATCCCTTTTGAATGGCCCTTCAGGCTTGCATGGCCCGTTATTGAGAATGTATACGTTTAACATTTCTAGTATTGAGAGCCATTAACTAGCCATTAACACTGACGAAGGAGCACCTGTTCCGAAACATGTTTGTACACGGCTGCGATTAAAACTTGTTGAACCTGAGAGTGCTGGTCCGGCTTCCTGCTTTCTTCTACTAGTATTGAGAGCCGACACATGTGCAGTCTAGATTTAAAAGTGTTATACAGGACTTTGCGCAGAAGAATTCCAGGAGACGTGCTCGTATAAAATAATAGGCCTACTACAATAGAAAGCAGCTCCTGACTGCATCCTCTACTATGTAGCCTATAGGATGTGTTTTGTTTGTTTGTTTCTTTGTAGGCTACTTTTCTTTTATACAGAATGCTAATAAACTATACATTTCTATGGAATCCGTTAAACTTATCCTTTGTGTCTGTTGTCATTTGTGTGGGTTCAACTCATGAACAGTAAGATGAAGAAGAAGAAGAAGTCTTTAATTGTCATGCAGATTAGCACACACATGCAAGATGGGCGACACACAGGAACACATAGACACACACATACACACATGCATTGAGTCGCCAATGAAATGTCTCTCTGCACATGACCCATCCCGTCGTCCTTCCCCCCAAGGGCCGCGCCCGGGGACCAATCCAAGTGCTCCTGTCTGTCTTCGCCCGGGGCGGCACGGTGGTGTAGTGGTTAACACTGTCGCCTCACAGCAAGAAGGTCCAGGGTTCGATTCCCGCTTGGGGACCAGGTTTCCATGATGCCAGGTACCCAGGTGGGGTATCTCCCAGGCCTTTCTGTGTGGAGTTTGCATGTTCTCCCCGTGCTTGCAAGGGTTTCCCCCCCGATAAGATAAACCCAATGGAAAAACATGCACAACAACAGATCGCTAACGCTGTGGCGTCCTTGACGAAGACGGGCAGGAGCACTTGGATTGGTCCCCGGGCACGGCCCTCGCCGACGCCTGTCTGCTCCCGGCTGCCCTTGGGGGGAAGGACGACGGGATGGGTTAAGCGCAGAGACGAATCGCATCGGTGATCCTACAAAGACAATGCATGCGTGTGTGTGCCGGTGTGTGTGTGTGCTAACCGCTAAACATTGACACCACCATCCTAGGGTTGATCTCCAACAACAAGGAGGATGACTACCGGCTGGAGGTGGAGCGAACACTCACATGGTGCAAAGAACATAACCTGTTACTCAATGAAAGCAAGACCGTGGAACTCATTATTGACTTTCGCAAAATCACACCCACCAAAACACCCATGCTCATCAATAACCAACCCATTTCAGCCACAGACACATTTAAATACTTAGGAACACACATCAGCAACAAACTCAACTGGGATCATCACACCACTCATTTACTTAAAACAGCCAACCAAAGATTATTTCATTTAAGACAACTCAGGAAGTACAAGGTCAGGAAGACATTAATGATTCAATTTTACACAGCTATCATACAAAACATAATTTCACTCTCCATCACTGTTTGGTACGGCAACACACCCAAACACACACTACACAGACTAGACAGGATCATCATTAGGGCATCCAAAATCATCAACTGCACACTCCCCACCCTGGACTCCATACACAAACATCACACCATCACACGCGCACACAAAATCATCAGTGACCCCCTGCACCCAGCTCATCACCTCTTCCAACTCCTCCCCTCTGGTAGGAGGTTCAGGTCACTAGGTAGTCGCACGGTTAGGTTCCACAACAGTTTCTTCCCCAAGGCCATACAATTACTCAACTCCAACTCATCCTAATTTCACCCCCTGCTGTTATGTTATGTTATGCATGTTATGTTATGTTATGTTGTTGTTGATGTTATGTTGTGTTCCATCATCCATGTGGTGTATTGTCGCAGCTACCACCTGCACCGTGCTCAAATTCCACCGGCCTGGCCGTGTGGCAATAAAAGAAACTTGAACTTGAACTTGAGGATAATTGAATGCCAATTAAAGACCTCTGAACAGGTCCTGCATTATTTATTATTATCTGTTCTGCATGTTTTTCCATTGGGTTTATCTTATTGGGAGGGAAAACCCTTGCGATCACTGGGAGAACATGCAAACTACCCCACCTGTGTAACTGGCAACGCGGCAACCTGGTCCCCAAGCGGGAATCAAACCCAGGACCTTCTAGCTGTGAGGCGACAGTGTTAACCACTACACCACCGTACTGCTCAATGAGCAGTGGAATGTTTCCAATGTGCACACTAAGCAATGTCAAAAATTTATATAACCAATAAATAATAACAAGATGGTATATGAAATATTAATACAAAATGGCAAATATATAGCCTACATGAGGGATGTGCTGAGAGCAGAATGTAGATGTGTCCATTATATTCCACTATAGCTATATCAGCGTGATTGAGTTTAGTTCGTATTTACCTATTTATTTATTCACTGCCATTTGCTGTGTTTGTGTAGTGCTTTTATTTATTTTCAGACATCACAATGCCTTGTTGAATCATGACTATAAATGTACAACGTAATTGTTAATGATACGAATATTGTATTTATTATTATTATAATGATTTAACTCCAACCTGTTAAGCCTTTTCTTTATCATAAATCGATCAATAGAGACCGTATTTGATCCCCAATTATCAGATCATGGGGTATCTTTGGAAAGCCACACTCATTGGCTACAACCCTGTGCAAAGGTTTTCGAGATCGCCAAATGATTGATGGAGCTAGAGCCCCGGGAGTCGGGGGTGGTAATGTGTACTTTTGCGTACTTTGGGGCACGCCTCACATATCGGCATGTAACTCGAGAACCGCTGAACGGATTTTGTCACCTGAAAGGGCAATCGACAGGCAATAAATAGGGCTTTAATTCTATCCATATATTGTATTAAAATAAATGCACACCCGAGCCACTAGAGGTCGGCAAAGAATCGTCCACATGTGGGCCCTTGGATGTTAAGAGGTCAATGTTTAAAAAAAGAAAGATTTAGCCAAGAGTAAAGACCATAACCCTATCAAAAACAGTAGTCAAAGTGTATATTTTCATTTTTACCGATGTTTTATACGATTTATCGGAAATACAAATTTATCGGAAAATGCTAATTATCGCAAAAACCGCAAGAAATGACTAAATCCAGATTCAACCCTGCCATTGGAAAGAGGAGCATTTTATGTATGATTTGGCCATAATAAGGTCAAGGTCAAGTTCAAGGTCAAATATGAATTCATAATTAAAGTCGATTATCATTAATTACTATATCTACAAATCCTTCTGTTTAATCATCTTCCCGCGGTTCATTTGCTTAGATTTTTTGTACACATGATCTCAATAAGGTGGTGAATGAGCTCAGTGAGCATTTTCTCCTACCCGTATACATTTTTTATCATCATCATCAAAATCAGAAATCATAATTAATCATAATTAATGTATTCATTACAGACACAATATTACTAGTAACAGACACAATATTTCTGACACTGGAAATACATACCCCAGGTCCCTAGATGTTCCTAGATACCAAGAACATGCTAATTGACCTGGCAGAAGTGGAGCAATCTTCCATTTACTTAGGCATGTACCTTTAGGTGAATACACATTCGTATGAATGTGTATGCATGTGAATGAATGTTGGTGGTGGTCGGAGGGGCCGTAGGCGTTGATTATTCGCCACGCTTCCGTGAGTCTGCCTCAGGGCAGCTCTGGCTGCAATTGTAGCTTATCACCACCGGTATGACTGTGTATGAACGAATAATGGACTCTGTAAGCGCTCTGAGTCAGAGCAACAGTCAGTCAGAGAAGAGCGCTATATAAATCCAATCCATTATTATTATTATTATTAAAACGGTCTACAGATTAACAGGTTCAGCGCCAGAGGTCGCTACGGGCATATGTCCGCTGTGTGCCAGCGCTTTGTTCAATGGGGATAAATGCCAGTGTTTGCAGTGCTAAAACTATATTAAATTATAGCTATGGATCTAATAACATAGTAAATTGCCAGTGAGTTTCTTCCAGTCAACATGCAAAAAACAGATACATTTTTCTTCCATACATTTCCGTTTTATACCGTGGTGAATATGAGTATAGTTTTAGGGTGATTCTGTGTAATCCCGGGAAACGACGCCAAACAGCGTTTTACTGCATTTCATTATAAATCGTGCCATTTCTCGCCTGGATCAATAATCAATCTGAAATCAACGCTACATTATCGGTATTATGTTTCATCATGCATGCAAGAAAGGGTGGGGGGGAGTCGTTTTTCTATGCTTCGATTGCCACCAACGGAATACACTACACAGTACATTACAGACACACGCTCCGATCGCTGGGAAAAATTATCGGATCAATGCAAGATTGATAACATATAGTCCTTACCTTGTCTATGATGTACTGCAAAAAGAATAATCCAATTATCTGATCGCCATTCCAAATACTGATCGCGATTGTGTGTCCAACGTAATCCAGCATTGAACATGAACGGGGGGGCGGGGACCCTCGTTGATGCCATCCCTATAAGCCATCCCTATAAGGTTTTTTAGAGATATATTTAATCTCTCTCTGCTATTATCATCTGTCCCAGCATGCTTCAAAACATCCACAATAATACCAATACACAAGGAGTCAGTTGTCACGTGCCTGAACAACTACAGACCCGTGGCACTCACCCCCCTCCCTGCTAAGTGTCTAGAGAGACTGGTCAGGAAACACATCACATCCATCATCCCGGCCTCCTTTGACCAATACCAGTTTGCTTATAGGCAGAACAGATCGACTGATGATGCTATATAGCCATTGTGCTTCATACCGCCCTAGAACATCTGGAGAAGAAAAACACCTACGTAAGAATGCTCATCGTCGACTATAGCTCTGCCTTCAACACTATACTCCCCCACAAACTCATCAGCAAACTCCGAACCCTGGGTCTGTGTAACATACTGTGTAACTGGGTGCTGGACTTCCTCACAAACCGCACACAAGCCGCCAGGCTGGGCAACTACACCTCGTCCACCCTGTCTCTCAGCACCGGCACCCCGCAGGGTTGCATGCTCAGCCCATTACTGTACACCCTGCTCACACATGACTGTTCCCCCTCCTACCCTTCCAATTACATCATCAAGTTCGCAGACAATACCACAGTTGTGGGTCTCATAACAAACAACAATAAGTCTGCCTACAGGAGGGAGGTAGAAGATCTTACAGCCTGGTGTGGCAGCAACAACCTGGCGCTCAATATAAAAAAACAAGAGAGATCATAGTGGATTTCAGAAGATCAAGGCCTGACCACTCCCCTCTGCTCATCAACAACGAGGCAGTGTGCAGGGTCACAGAGTTCAAGTTCCTGGGTCTCAGTGTGAGTGAGAGACTGTCCTGGAGCACCAACACCGCCTCAGTGATCGGAAAAGCTCAGCAACGCCTATACTACCTAAGGAAGCTGAAGCAGGCTGGCCTGCCACGAAATTTCCTTGTCAACTTTTACCATTGTGCGGTTGAGAGTGTGCTGACCTACTGTGTGTCTGTGTGGTTCTCCAGCTGCACAAAGGCAGAGCAAGAGGCTCTACAGAGGGTGGTGAAGGCGGCAGGCAGGATCGTCAGGACTCCTCTACCAAACATCACCTCCGTCTTCACCTCCTGCTGCCTCCACCACTCCAAGTGTATTATCAAGGACCAGTCTCACCCAGCAGATTACTTTTTCAGCTCCTTCCCTCAGGGAGGAGATACCGGTCCATAAATGCCAAGAGCATTATGGAACAGCTTTTTCCCCCAAGCAGTCAGACTGTTAAACTCTCATTGACTGTCCCCTCACGTGCACCATGCACCTTACCTGGACTTGATAACTGATAATCTATTATGTTTACCGCTCATCATGCACTTTAAAATATTTCTGTTATATGTACAGTGTTATGTTATGTGTTACATGTATGGTTGTACTACGGTCATGTGAGAGCTCCCTTGAAATGTCATTGTATAATAAATTATAATATCTTAAATTTATATAGCGCCTTTCAGGAGACTCAAGGCGCTTAACAGCTAAGGGAGGGGGACAGGGAACAACGTAACAACAAAATAATAATCAAAAGGAAAGAAAGAAAGAAAACGAAAGGAAAAAGGGGAAATCAGGCAGAGGCATTTACAAATTTGGTGAAAAGGTGGGTTTTGAGTTGGGATTTGAAGGAGTGCAGGGATGTAGCACTACGGATGTTTGGAGGGAGTGAGTTCCAGAGGGTGGGTGCGGCCACAGATAAGGCTCTGGGACCAACAGTCCGCATGTTGGTGGTGGGGATGGAGAGGAGACCGGAGTCAGAGGACCACAGCCTCCGGGGCGGGATGTAGGGATGGAGGAGGTCCGCTAGGTACCGGGGGGAAAGGGAGTGTAGGGCTTTGTAGGTGATGAGGAGGATCTTGAAATTGATGCTGGACTTGACTGGAGGTGGATGAGGGTGGGGGTGATGTGGTGCCAGGACTTGGTGCGGGTGAGAACCCTGGCAGCAGAATTTTGCACATATTGTAGCCTGTTCAGGGCATTACTGGGTAGCCCTATGAGGACAGAGTTTGCGTAGTTAAGATGGTATACTTGTGTGCAATGACAATTAAAAGTCTATTCTTCTTCTTCTATTCTATTCTTGCCGGAGTATTTAGACCCCGCCTGCACACCGCAGCTCGGCCCAGAAAACAAACCGCATAGTTTCAAATGGAGTGCAATAGCGGCCGCAAGGCGTTAGGCGGCGGTATTGGCCGTTTGCGATCTCAGAGCCATTCCCAATGATAACATCAGGCTGGATGGATGAATTATGAATGGATATAGCGAATAAAAGAAATAACGATTAAAACCCGACTTTTCTCGGGTTTGGCGCTCAAGCAATGGCAAGTTAACCCGAAATATTTCGGGTCTGGCATCCAATGTGTTAAGCCCGTGCGGTCCGGTACCGGTAGGAGATTGATATCAGGCCATAAATAGATGATTACAGAACGTATTAATTAATGTTGCATTTCTTTTTCAAATGTAGCCGAGAGTAAAGACCCTAACCCTGTCAAAACAGCAGTCAGTGTATATTTTCAGCACTATGTTTGTTTACCAATGATTTTAAGTGTTATAGAGTGTGAGATTTATAGAAATCTCAGCGCATTGAGACGGAAACTGGCGTATTTTCACGCGAGGACAAATTTCATAAAACTACACTTTCCAGCTCACACTGACTTCCATTGTGAACCTTTTTTTGGTTTATGTTATTTTCGGGATCATATCTCATGGGTAGAACAAACCTGATCATTATTGCCATAAAATAGAAGGTAGTTCGTTTCTTTACCTTTCTGTGAACGTCTAGCGAAATAAAATAAAAATCTCATGAAAAATGGCGGAGATATTTACATTATAAAAAACTGTACTTACTAGTAACTGTAATGAAACACAAATAAGTGCATGCAATAGCGACTTGGGTATATAAGAACATTTTGAAAGATTGAAAATAGAGCTGAGAGATGAGGCAAAGATAGAGAGAATGTTGAATGAGGCAAATCTAGAAATGTTGGATGAGGCAAAGATAGAGAGAATGTTGAATGAGGCAAATCTAGAGAATGTTGGATGAGGCAAAGATAGAGAGAATGTTGGATAAGGCAAATATAGAGAATGTTGGATGAGGCAAATATAGAGAGAATGTTGGATGAGACAAATATAGAGAATGTTGGATAAGGCAAAGATAGAGAGAAAGGGTAAGGGGGTGTAGTATGTGAGGTACAGTTACAAGAGAAAATCTTAGGAAGATTTTCTACATGCCTGCTCTTGGTATCTGCATTGTCTGCATGTATAGTCTATTCTACTAAACTGTATGAACATTCAGAGCGTTTTTCTTCACATTTCTTGTCTTGGCTCATTTCAGAGTCTTGGCTCTACAAAGAGGACGCCGACTTGTTAGGGGTTGTTGATGGACTGAGGAGCAGAGGAGTTGTTTGCCGAGTTCTCCCCATCTCTTAGTAAAAGAAAATCAAGTCACACATGTTTGCTCTGTGAATTTACCCGCTGGCTGTGATGACAAGAGGCAGCATGAGAAAGTGTTCCACCACATTAACGGATAAAAAAAAAGCATGTGAGCGAGTCAAGTCTGTATAGGCACATGGGAAATCAAACCAGCAACCCTGAAATTCCAACCATTAAAAGTAGGTAGCATGATGATGAGTTATCTTAGGAAACACAAAATGATTCTTCACACAAACACACACACGCACTTATACACACACGTGTACATACACACCCACATTCAAGAGGCGGGTTATCCTGGTTAAAACACTTGATGGAATAACAAGTCTTCAAAACATACGCACGCACACACACACACACACACACACACACACACACACACACACACACACACACACACACACACACACACACACACACACACACACACACACACACACACACACACACACACAAACACAAGCGATCCATAACAGGCAATACAATTCTGGAGACAACATTTCTTCCTACATTTATGTAATTTATTTCTGTTGTGATTATGTGTTTAGAGGACGAGTCGACGCAGGGAGATGCCGCTTATCAAGGCTTATTGTATTGAATTTGTCACTGTCCCCACTCCAGTCAAGCCGTCATCATCTCCTCCACTCCTGCCAAGCCCCCAGTTCCCCTCCCATGCTCATTCTCTCTGCTCTCTCTCTCTCATTTCAGCAGCTTCCTGTTTCCATATCTGGTCATCTTCCTGTGCCCAACATGCTTCATCCCATTCACCCGCCCAGTCTGCACACCTGCACCCCAACAGTACATCTACACTGGTTTTCCATCCACTCATCGCTAGATTGTACTCAGTTTGCTCTGTTAATTTCACGTTTTCTAGCCATTTATTCTATTTACTGTTCTGTCAGTATTCTGACTGGTTTTTATATTTTACATTCTTGTAGCTGTTTGTCAGCATTTTTTTTTTAATATACTTGATTCTTGTTTTTCTTCTGTGCTACAGAAGATTCTGCCAGCCTGCCTCTCCCTGGACCCCAGCCTGCTCTGCACCCCCTGCCTGCCTCACCCGGGACCCCAGCCTGCTCTGCACCCCCTGCCTGCCTCACCCGGGACCCCAGCCTGCTCTGCACCCCCTGCCTGCCTCACCCGGGACCCCAGCCTGCTCTGCACCCCCTGCCTGCCTCACCCGGGACCCCAGCCTGCTCTGCACCCCCTGCCTGCCTCACCCGGGACCCCAGCCTGCTCTGCACTCCCTGCCTGCCTCACCCGGGACCCCAGCCTGCTCTGCCCCCCCTGCCTGCCTCACCCGGGACCCCAGCCTGCTCTGCACCCCCTGCCTGCCTCACCCGGGACCCCAGCCTGCTCTGCCCCCCCTGCCTGCCTCACCCGGGACCCCAGCCTGCTCTGCACTCCCTGCCTGCCTCACCCGGGACCCCAGCCTGCTCTGCCCCCCCTGCCTGCCTCACCCGGGACCCCAGCCTGCTCTGCACCCCCTGCCTGCCTCACCCGGGACCCCAGCCTGCTCTGCACTCCCTGCCAGCCTAGCCTATGTGCTTCCTCTTCATCCTGGACCTTCCATCTCAGCCCAGTCATCCCCTGAGTGAGAGAAAGGAGTGCGTATACAATGATTGGATTGAATTTAATTGAATGGGGGAATGAAAATAACACATTCAGTATCAACTTAGTGGAGAGCTTAGGGTTTCTGAATTCCTGATGCTCTGGTGAAGAGAAAGAGGATCACGTGGGATGATAAGAGAGACAGAAAACAGATGGCAAAGGAAGAGAAGAATTTAATGAGAGCTAGCCAAGATGAGGAGCACATTCAGCCACAGACTCATACCCCCGCCCCCTCCCCCCCCCCCCCGACACTCCACTAACCGCCTTGGCCAGTCCTTCGTGCCAGTGGCCATTAGGCTACACAACTGTGGGTAGCTGGAGAACTGACTGGTGCTGAACTCGAGAACTATCAGAAATGTCTGACCACTAAGTGTGTCTGACTCTTAACCACCAAAACCAGCACAGACTATAATATATCATGCCAGGCAGGGTACAGACCCTGTACCTTGTGTATACTGTTTACTTTGACTATTTTTTGTATTGCCTATATTTATTGTAATGTATATTATAAATGATGGTGCATACAGACCTTCGTCTTTGTTTACACTGTTTATCTGTCTCATATTTTTATCTTCAGTTAGTTATGATTTACTGATTATTTTTTATATATTGGCTTTTTGAAAAACTGGGTTTTTGAGGTGATGAAATCACTGCGCCCAGGCAGCAATGGTTCGGCAAAAGATAGGTCAGAGTATATATCTGCTTAGAAAACGAAAATGTCTGTTTTAATTTTTTTTTCTCCACATGGTAAATACACAGGTCACAACATGTTTACAGGAACGTTTTGGAGTTGTACGTGGAGTGTATTTCGTGACTATTGGGAACTAGGCTACACTGGTCTACTTCCAGTGAATGACGCTAAGCTAGGCTAACGGTGCGGGTGTTCCCTACTCTGAATGCATGCACAGAGAAGAAAAGGGTATGTAATCTGCTTGTTTAACTCCAGGGTAGATAATAAGATAATTTCCCAAAAAGTTGGCGTGTTAGTTCAGTTAGGATGTCTGTTTATTGGAGCTTTTCTAATCCCTGTCCCTGTCTCTCTGAGTGGATGTCCCGTGTGATAGTGTGTTGATATAGAGATTGCAGCGACTGCTCTATACCTCAAACTGGATCTGATCACCACTGTGGCGCCATGGATCTGCTTCATGCTGTCTTCAGTCTGACCTACAACGTCTAACCATGCCCGCTCTACTTCAACCTGTTCTGAGTGGTTCTCCTGCCCTCCGGGGCGAATGGCCTTGAGCCATCTTCTTGTATTTCATCTTGTATACCAGCACTTTAATTAATTTTCAAATCTTCTTATATACTTTTGTAGAAGGGTGGATTATCCCTGCTTATGGGAGTGGTTGTACAATGTACACGGCCACCTGGTAGCGGGATGCAGTAGATTTCAATCTATCTGAACCCCCGTCTTTGGGCCCGGAACGTCGTTCTGGAGGGCGGGCAGCAGGAGCGGATGGGGCCCAGGATTTACTAACCTGGGGGGTGGTACTCTGGTCTTCCTCGCCTTCCAGGGCGGTCAGCAGTAGCTCCCCACACACTCTCACTTCCCCCAGTACCTCCGTTAGCCCTCCCACACCCGGTGGATGTTAGTTCAATAAAGATATTGGGCTCCCCTCAAAGCAGTACCCTTCCTTGACTACCTGTAGAGACCTTTAACCATATGCTGCGAATAGGGTGGAAGGGTTAAATAAATATACTACAGTCATATATATTTACCCGGTCAACAAGGTTAGAATATGGGCTCAGAAATAGACACACACAACGTGCTCCCATCTACGTCTCCTTTATATAAGCCTGGTCAATTAGCAAGTTACAGTTTATACTTTATGTGGTTCATATGGCATATAATCACATTAGGCACCGGGTGCTCTCACTCACATATTAGGGGAACGCTATTCCCAACATAGGCACCTAGTGCTCAATACATTATTACAAAACCCCGCTTGGATTGTCATTAGGGGAAGACCCAGGCACATGTCAAGGAGTTCAATGGGAATTCAAGAACGTCACACAGTTATCATAATACACAAAAATAAGTTACATGTGGGCCCACGTTACCAAATAAAAACCTACACTAAAGCCGGCTTATAATGGTTGGGGTACCCCTAGACACTGGTCGTTAGCGTTTGCTTCAAATGGATACTGTTTTGGCACACGAAGTACCGCTGTACTTAACCAAGATGGCGGATCCACTCTCACCACCCCTCGTCCGGGTGACAAGATGGCCGTCGGGCGATCCCGCGAGCACAGCCAGCGGGCTGGGGTAGGCAGCAGGGGCAGTGGCTGAACTGGAGGAGCGTGCTGTGTTGTGGCGACCTCTGCTGGAGGAAGAGGTGTCCTCTGCTGCGTTGATGAGACGTCCACTGCGGGGCTGCTGACTGGGCTGGCGCGCTCTAAACTGTTGGCTACCTTAAACACAGCTAAACTGTGGGTCTTAGTGAACCCTCCTGCTATCGTCTGTACTGCTAACGCAACGTGGCTGTATGCACCACCGGTCTTCAGCGACGCTCGCCTGGTGGTATACTTGAGTCACTATAGCCCTTAGCAGCATGCTAATACACCGCACACACTTCTAGGATAACACGTTATCTATGGACATTGGTTCTTCTTTCCGTATCGCTTACTCACACTTCTCTATCGCTTGTACTTCTAGGATAACCCGTGTTATAGCAGAGTCTTTATCTCCCGTTGCTCTTCAATGGGGCTCTTCAACGGGACTCTTCAAACGGGGCTCGTCGAGAGCACACGCCCGTTCACGTCCGCTCACATCCGAGTTCACTGTCGAAGAGGACTTCCTTCTGTTCCGCCCTCCAGGTAATCATCTCTCACTCGCTGCTCCTTCCTCCTCCGCTCCACCTGCCACCACTGCCCCCTGCTGGCGACCGCAACTGGTCCCACTATAGGACACTCAAGGCAGGAAGAAAGATGCTTCAATGTCATGTTAATGGTCCATATCGAAGCCGGAGAAAGAAGAGCACCTCGCATCATTAGTCCGGGGAGATATCAAAAAGGAACACTGTTTATCACATTCTTTGTACACACAGGGGAAGTAACAAGTTAGTCAGCACTTCTGAATAATTAGCAGAATATTCAGGATGCTACACTTTGATTCTATTGCTACTATGTATGCATATATATATGCTTATATTACATGTATTTATTGCTCCTATGTCTGCCCATTGCAAACACTTATCTTATTGTCATATCAACGCTCGTATTCCTATGCTTTTTTTGTTCATGATCTTTTCTTTTTATTTTAAAATGTTATCTTATCTTATGTACTTTAGATACTATTGCTACCATGGTATGTATGTATATGTGTTTCATTACCTTATTTATTATAACCAATTATTCGCCTGTTCTATTCACCATCCATAGCAACACATAGAACAGGACTTTCTATTCCTCAACCAAGCTACACTCCCATGCTATGTTTATCTTCAAAAGCCCTGATCCACTGGCCGTGGTGGTGGGCTGGCTGTAATTCACAAATCGGACTGCCACACCAAAGAACTGCCAGTGCATATTGCAACATCATTTTAATGTATTGTTTTTAAACTGGCTGGCCCAACACCTATCCATGTCACTCTCATCTACCGCCCACCAAAAACCTCCCCCACCTTCTCGTCTGAGTTATCTGAGCTGCGTGATTTATTTTCGTAGCCGCAATTTGCGAAGACGCTCTCTGATTGGCTAGCCCACGTACAGCGAATACCCTCTCTGATTGGTTTAGCTCCAAAGGGCTCTGGGATAGAAATGTCCGCCTTGTACATATATATTCTCTGCTTCGAAGTGGTTATGCTTTGGCCCTCTTCCGAAGTGGGTTATGCTTAGAGTTTGGAATCAGGGCTGGTGGTCCATCGCCCTGCTCTAAAGATAAACTCTAAGCATAACCCACTTCGAAAGAGGGCCAAAGCATAACCACTTCGAAGCAGAGAATATATATGTACAAGGCGGAAGAGCCCTTCAGAGCTAAACCAATCAGAGAGTGTCTTCGCACACTGCGGCTACGGAAAAAAATCACGCATCTGAGCTACTAAATCTGCTCAGCGATTTTAACATCCATGTCGACTCCAGTAACTGCTCCTTTGCTGCTGACTTCCTTGCTCTCCTGGACTGTTTTCATTTCACTCAACATGTACAAGGCCACACATTGGACCAGAGGCATAGCCCCCTCTCCCATGCAGACCCTAGATCTGGCTGTATCTGACCACCTCGCTATCTCCTTCACCGTTCCTGAAAAAGTGGAAAAAAAAGAAAAGAGCTGAGCTGGGGAACATGATCCTGTCCCACACCTCCCCCGACCCACCAACTGTTGATAACTCCGTACCATGGGAGAAAAAAAAACGGTAGACAACTCAAGAGGCTCTACAGGAAATCTGGTCTCGTTGTTCACTGTGAGGCCTACAATGATCACATACAGTCTTACAAAGAAGCTCTAACCCGGAGTCCCGGACCAAAACATCATACTACGCCAACCTCATCATCAACCATCAACACAACCCAAGACTGCTGTTCTCCACCATTGACTGACTACTCTGCCCCCTTGCCCCCCTTACTGAAGCATCTGACCTATGCTCCAAGTTCCAGTGTCCTCATTATCAATGCTGCGTACACATAAATATGTGCGTAAACCGTGCATACGATAATTTTTAAGCAAAGTGGGGGATTTATCAATATGGCGGCTGCTGACCAAATTTCTTGGTGAAGCACAAATTATTATATTATATTATATATTAAATTATATTTTTAAAACATCCCCAAGGCTGCAACACCCCCATTCCTCCCAGGTGTCAGGCTCTTCATTCGCTTCCATTCATTTTGGGGACCATGTTTAAATATCATACTTCTGAAGTATAAACAAACTATACTGCTGTGACGATTTCAATAAAACAGACCATTCTGAGTCAATGGTACAGCAAAACTGTACATTGGAATATCTAACATGTATTTACCACCTTCCTCTGCACAAGGCCACAGATGGGTTTTATGTAACACAAGGACAATGAATGAATGAATGAAAACTTTATTTAACAGATTGCAGAATGGGTACAATACAGTACGGCTCAATACACACAATTGTTAAGGTGTGCAGACCAGAGAAAGACTTTTGTCTTGTTTACATCAGGGTCTCCCATTTTCAATTCATACCTAAGAGAGGAGAGGAGAGGGAGAGGAGAGGAGAGGAGAGGAGAGGAGAGGAGAGGAGAGGAGAGGAGAGGAGAGGAGAGGAGAGGAGAGGAGAGGAGAGGAGAGGAGAGGAGAGGACAGGGGAGGAGAGGAGAGGAGAGGAGAGGAGAGGAGAGGAGAGGAGAGGAGAGGAGAGGAGAGGAGAGGAGAGGAGAGGAGAGGAGAGGAGGAGTTGGGGACACAAGATGCATTGTCCTGTGGGATTATGCCCCCCCCTCCCCGCAGTGATATTAATATTTGATTAGAAACGCAAGGCTTTCCGCGGGCAACTCATGTGGTCCTTGGGGGCTACCGGGTGCCCGCGGAACCGTGTTGGTGTATTACACACGCAAGGCCACAGCGGGCCAATTAATTCATAATCAACAGCTACTAAAATATATGGCAGCGGTAATACGCATACGTCTGTCTCAAAGAGTCCTGCATGTATAACAAATGCGCATGTTGGTGAATTTATGACTGTGTGCCATTATTACTATCAATGTAATAATTGTGGAATATTACTATAATGAGCTGTATGTGTATGAACAAAGCATCCTTTGTGAAGCACTTTGGTTGACAAGTGTCATGTTTAAATGTGCTATATACATACATTTGATTGATTGATATATATATATTTTAAATCCACTCACCACACAACAGCCAAAGCAGTGACCGATCTCATCTTCCGTTGAATATTGCAGCTTCTCCATCGTGACAAGTCCGACTCGAGACACGTTCTTTTATCCCATGGAAAGTGTAAACAATTGACCACCACTTCCGGTATTTTGAGCTCATGGGAGGTTCGGGGGGGAAGGCAGAGCATTCATTTGATTCCCTCGCGCTCTCGTCCCCTCGCCCCCCTCCTCCTCACGAGCTCCATGTAACGCGGAAGTGCAGTGGTCTATGCCATGTCGCGCAGCTCCTCTCTGATTGAGTCTCAGACCGTTGAGGGCTGTCAATCATTCAACCCGCGTTCGTGAGTAGCGTGCGCAAATCTGCACGGGCGGGGCTTAGATGACTCAAATAGCCTATTTTGATTGGATAATAGAATAAAAAGATCAACCCGTGCAGGGAAAGTTGAACTTGAGTGATTGACAGCTCGCATTACTGCAGTTATGTGAGCACTGCAGGCCTGATCAGAGAGCTCAGAGCTGTCACTTGGCCATTTTAAAATAAAATACAAATTCACTGGCGTTTTTTTTACAGAGGAAAACATTTCTAATAAAAAATAATAATAATAATAATAAAAAAAAAGAAAAGAAAAAAAAAAAGAAAATATATATATATATATATATATATATATATATATATATACATATATATATATATGTAAATTAATAATAATTATGAGTGAATTTGTGCTTCACGTGTTGTCATGGAATAACCTCCATGAACATGTGCTTAAGATTGTGCGTACATCTACGCACATCTCTGACCGTGCATACATGGCACCAAGTGGTATGAAAACGGTAACAGAAGCTTTCATGCATTCGAGTTTCAACACCGACGTACTGTTCGGTATGACTCATAATTAATTATAGTTAATTGTAAAATAGAGACTAATTATTGTCAACCCTATAAATAGCATTTGGAATAGGACGTCTAGCGTTATCGGAATACTTCTCATGGGGTGCACTCTGCTGGGAGCTGTTTTCAGAGATAGATAGGGCAGTCTATTTGCCGAGAGAACATAATATTAAGTAGAGTCCGCTAATTCCCGAGAGACACATTCTCCTTGATTTGTAGCGCAATTTGTGACCCAAATTGGAGCATAGAACAAAACACACAAATTCCATCCTTGTATAGTATTATTATACTATCCACTGAACTGGTTTATGTGTACACCCTCAATATTTAGAAAATTGTACCAGCATCTTATTGCAGGTTGGGAATCACAAGGTAAAGCGTTTTTTATACAAATTTGCTGCATATCATGGTATACATTCACATTCAAGTATACTAATGCACCAATATTTTACTCAGATGTTTAGGTACATGTGTAATGTCAATTTCAGAGAGATTTTGTCTTCCCAACCAATTTAAAATGTTTCGTTTTTTTGTAATTTCCATAAATAAACATTTATGGCCCCTGACAAAAATCGGTAGGATATTGATTGATTGATTGATTGAAAAGTTTATTAACAGATTGCAGAATGGGTACAGTACAGTACAGCTCAATACATACAATTGTTAAGGGGATGCAGACCAGAGAAAGACTTTCGTCTTGTTTACATCAGGGTCCCCCATTTTCAATTCATCATAACATATATGACATACATGACATACAGATAGACAGTACTGCTACATCTATACATTTATGACATATCAGATTTGCAAATACAGTACTGTTTGTGATACAAAAGTGTCCAGAAAAAGAGTGTATATACATTTGGCGTAGAAACTGTACATTGGAGGTGGGGGGGGGGGGGGGGGGGGGGTTGGGTAGGGGACACACACACATTTTACACTGTACATTGGAATACTGACAAAGCCTTACTTGGTCATTTACTGTACAACTATATCTTGCGGATAACTTTTAACCCCAATGTCCATGATGGTATTGTCTATGGAAAAATGCATTCAGAATGTAGTTCCCACACGTGGGAAGGAAAATTATTTTCTAGACACTTTTCAGGGTTCACCTTATGGCCTAGACTAGAGTGAGAGCCCCAGGGAACAGTAGGTTATACTGTATGTGTGCTGCTACACCGGTATCTCTGTAGCTCTAATGATTATCTCTAACCCCCATTCCCTCCTGAGGTGTGGGTGTTTGTGTGTGTGAGAGAGAGAGAGAGAGAGAGAGAGAGAGAGAGAGAGAGAGAGAGAGAGAGAGAGAGAGAGAGAGAGAGAGAGAGAGAGAGAGAGAGAGAGAGAGAGAGAGAGAGAGAGAGAGAGAGCGTACGTGTGTGCAGGGCAGAATTCATCCTATGCCATAGTGTGGAAATCAGGTTAAATTATTCCTGAATGTATACAGCAGGGTAAGGAGTGAGGGAGAAGAGATGGGAGAGGGAGAGGCACCCTATCGGAATCCTGCAGGCTCGACTCCTCTGCTCACCTCGCCTCAACAACCAGAACATACTGATTCTTCCTGAGCAACGTGAGACGAATCCACCCCTTCCTGACAAAAGAAGCGACCCAGCTCCTCCTGTAATCAACAGTCATGTCACGGCCTTGACTATTGCAATGCTCTGCTAGCTGGTCAGTGGTCTCTAACTATACACCCTCAAGATCCCTATGCTCTGCATTAACCGGCCGCTGAGACCCACTCCTCTCTTTGGGCTCCTGGGGGGTGATTGAAACGAAGCAGGCTATTCTCTGCCCTCGCTACACTGTGGTCAAACAAACTTCCCACCATGGTCAGACAGCTGAAACACACCCAATCTTCCGCCATCAACTAAAAAACACACCTTTTCAATCAATATTCATATTAAAAATAAGAAAATGAAAATGCTTAGTCTTTTACTACTAGATTTAGATTAGATTATATTAAAATTGTATTAGATTATTAGATTCAAGTTCATTGTCATTGCACATAGAGTACAAGTACAGAGTACATCAGAATTAAGTTTGCAGCTAAAGGAGTGCAAAGGAGCAGTAAAGTACATTGTAATGTACATACGTATGTATAACATGTATATATATGTATATATAAGAAATATATATGAAGTGTATATATGAAAAAGCTAGAGAGTATATGCTAAACTAAGTTATATACATCAACAGTATTGATGTACAGCATAAACAGAGTGAGTCACTATTATTAACACTATAGGCAGAATAAATATGAATACACTATGGGTAACATAAGCAATCTAGCCAGTGGTTTAGCCTCAGTGTCAGAAATATTGTGCCTGTTACTATGCTCTTAATATTGTTTCTTTACCTTTCTGTGAACGAAAAACCGTGTTGCAATCTGGTAAAAAATTGCAGAACTATGGACATTATACAGAAGTAACTGTACTTACAGTAGATTTAATTTAAGTTCTTTGCTGCCCTGTAAAGGGGTGCCTGGTGCTACTGGATACAGACTTAAATCTGCCATTGGAAAGAGGAGATTTGGCCCAAGCCATAGATGTATGACTTGGCCATAATAAGGTCATTTATAGGCCTGATATTCTATATTCATATTTCAAATTTGCCGGATGGCAGAATTCAGTACTGTATCTACAAGAACCAGCATTTTCTGTACACTTAATCTCAAGAAGGTGCTGCATGAGCTCAGTAGATTTTTCACTTCTGGTCAATGTTAGCATGGTGTTATTCACTGTCAAAGATGACAAAATTATAATAATTCATATTCTCCTTTGGTTCATTACAATACTCAAGCATAGTAACAGACACAATATTTCTGACATTGGCAATAAATTCCCTGATGTCCCTAGATACCAAGAACATGCAAATGGACCTAATATAGCTAGGGTTTAAGAGGTTAATATCAGAGGTTCATAGTTCATTCAGCGTATGTACCCTGTCTCTATGTGTTCGGGAGACTCAGGTGTATAAAAACCTGATTATAATCATGTCTCTGCCACAACCACAGCGTGAGCTGTGAGTGAATTATGCGAAGGGGAGCATTATGGCAGGAGACTTATTTTACGAAAAAGAGTGAGGCACGAGTGTAAGTGGCAATCTTTCAAAGTAAAATACCCTACTAATGAAAATAAAATACATTTCCTTTTAACCAATCATAGAGTAGGGTGACCAAATGTCCTCTTTTGCCCGGACATGTCCTTTTTTCACACCCTGTCCGGGGCGTCGTTAAAAAAGAAAAAAGATCATGAAAATTAGGGATGCCCCGATCACGTTTTTTGCCACCGATTCCGATCACCGATCGTCTATGAGTCATATCGGCCGATACACTGCCGATACCGATCGTTTTTGGTTTTCTTATAGCAGCTGGCAGTATTATACTGTAGGTCTAACACAGGCATTCTCAAAGTCCTGTCTAAATTATCTAATCTAATCTTAGAAATTAAGTAAAGTGAATAGTACTGGGTGTTGAGCATAACAGTATCTAAGTTAATTTACTTCTGACCATTATAGTCAAAGTATTTTCCTATGAACTGAAACTTAAAAGATGTTCTCAGTGTTCAGTTAGAGCTATGAAGCATGATAGCTAATTAGCCAACAGCTGCAAAAACCAAGACATTGATATCAGGAGCTATCTGTAGCTACTGCTAGCCAGCTAGATAACGTTAGACAATGCCTCATGTATTAAACTAAAGTGAATAGTTGACTGGGTCATTTTGTTTAAAGAGTAACGTTAGCTAGGTAGCAAACGTTAACTCACGGAACAACGATAGATAGTTAGCCAACACTAGCCAACTACTGTGAAAACTATTGCCAAAATTATGATATCAGACGTTGATATCAGGAGCTATCAGTAGCTAGCCAGCTAGATAACGTTAGACAATGCCTCATGTATTAAACTAAAGTGAATAGTTGACTGGGTAATTTTGTTTAAACAGTAACGTTAGCTAGGTAGCTAACGTTAGCTCACGGAACAACGATAGCTAGTTAGCAACACTAGCCAACTACTGCGAAAACAATTGCCAAACTGATGATATCAGACGTTGATATCAGGAGCTATCAGTAGCTAGCCAGCTAGATAATGTTAGACAATGCCTCATGTATTAAACTAAAGTGAATAGTTGACTGTGTAGTTTTGTTTAAACAGTAACGTTAGCTAGTATCACTCGAGTTGCACTCGACTCTGCCGGAGCATTTGTTGACATTAGTCTGTGAGGGGGAGGGGGGAGGGGCAAGGCGCGCAGCAGCAGCAGCTGTGAGTAAGAGAGACAGCGAGTGAGAATTCCGCTGAGAATTGGATCATGTTTTTCGCGCGTGTAATTGATCGGTTTTCACGATCTGCGAAAATAAAGCATTATCAGAATTCACCAATCTCATATTTATACTGAATATCGGCCGATACCTGTTAGGATTGGGGGTGCTGTGCTGGCGAGGCGTGGCGTAGGATCCGGCAATGAGGGACCTGGAACAGTGACAGCCGGAGCTGCGCTGACCGGACCAAGGCTGGCAGTGATGGCTGGATCAGCTGTGAAGGCCTTGTTAGCGGTACTAGCCCCGCTCGCCCTCCGAACCTTGCTAGGCCTCGGAGGTTTGCGAACTGCGGGGACTAGGCTAACCGTGGGGCCTGAGCCAGCTGTAGGGACTAGGCTACCGGGCGGGGCTGTACTAGCTGTGGACTTCTGGTCAGCCTCACGAACTAGGCTGACCGTGAACCTGGAGCCTAGGCTAGCAGTGGGGACCGTGCTAGCTGGGGAAGCCTGGCTATCTGCGGAGGCTAAGCTAGCAGACGGGGTTGTGGACGTCTGTGGACGTCTGGTTAGCTATAGGAGCGAAGCTAACGGGCGGAGCTGTGCTAGCTGGGGACATCTGGTTAGCTATAGGGGCGAAGCTAACGGGCGGGCTGTGCTAGCTGTGGACGTCTGGTTAGCTGTAGGAACAAAGCTAACGGGCGGGGCTGTGCTAGCTATGGACGTCTGGTTAGCTATAGGAGCGAAGCTAATGGGCGGAGCGGTGCTAGCTGGGGACGTCTGGTTAGCTATAGGAGCGAAGCTATCGGGCGGAGCTGTGCTAGCTGGGGACGTCCGGTTAGCTATAGGGGCGAAGCTAACGGGCGGAGCTGTGCTAGCTGGGAACCTCTGGTCAGCCTCACGAACTAGGCTGACCGTGAACCTGGAGCCTAGGCTAGCATTGGGGACTGTGCTAGCTGGGGAAGCCTGGCTAGCTGCGGAGGCTAAGCTAACGGGCGGAGCTGGGTTAGCTGGGGACATCTGGTTAGTTATAGGAGTGAAGCTAATGGGCGGAGCTGTGCTAGCTGGGGAAGCCTGGCTAGCTGCGGAGGCTAAGCTAACGGGCGGAGCTGGGTTAGCTGGGGACGTCTGGTTAGCTATAGGAACGAAGCTAACGGGTGGAGCTGTGCTAGCTGGGGAAGCCTGGCTAGCTGCGGAGGCTAAGCTAACGAGCGTAGCTGTGTTAGCTGGGGACGTCTGGTTAGCTATAGGAGCGAAGCTAACGGGCGGAGCTGTGCTAGCTGGGGACGGCCGGTTAGCTATAGGAGCGAAGCTAACGGGCGGAGCTGTGCTAGCTGGGGACGTCTGGTTAGCTATAGGAGCGAAGCTAACGGATGGGGCTGTGTCAGCTATGGACATCTGATCAGCGATGGACATCTGAGCAGCCTCAACGGTGGTGAGGGGCTCTAGGATGACCGTGAACCTGATACTAGTCGGCAGGCTAGCTACATTAGCCATCGACCTACACACCTCCATGAGGGCAGTGACACGGTCGGCCATGTCCCGCATCGCTGGCTCGTCTGTCAGGCTCTCCGTGGCGACCCTGTCGATCATCCGGAGCAGGAACACTCACTTGGCAGGTGAGTAATGCTGCATGTCACCGTCCACCATGCTCCGGATGATCGTCATGGTATCGGCCACCCTTTCTGCTGCATTCTTTAATGGTGGCGTCATTCTGTTAGGATTGGGGGTGCTGTGAGGGTGAGAACGCAATTGCAGACAGGGAAGAGAGGAGGCAGAGACGGCAGGATACGTGGAAATATATAAAGACTTTACTGGGACGACGAAACAATACAAAACAACACTGTAGAAGACAGGAAAACAAAGATGAACGAAAACGGTATACATAAACTACGAACATGACACAAGGAACGGAGAGGCACGACTGTCATGGGAACCAGGAGGAGTGAGGGTAGCAAGGAGGGTACATGAGACAATGACGCCACAAGGAGGTGATGACAATCCACACTTAAATACAAACACTAATTAACAACGATCAACACCTGGCAGGGCCAGGCCAAAACACAGAATCAATAACACAACCTAGACACAAAAAGCAATGAATCATAAACACAACTAGACACAAAAGCAATGACACACACAACAACCAGACAGGGAGAAGACATCACACAAAGACAGGGATGGCCCAAGATAATAGATCATTCGAAATTAAATCTATTATCTTGAATCATAATAAGATGCACCATCAGGCTTTGGTCACTAGAGGGAGGTAGGGGACCAATGTCAGGAGGGGGGAAATGTCCACTGTCATTCTCATGCCCGGCCCAGCAAGGACCGGGCCTGGGGACGTAACAGATACCGATCGCTGGCCGATCGATTGGGGCATCCCTAATGAAAATGTCCGGGTTGCATTATTTTTCATGGGACAAATAAGCATGTAGTTAACCTCTTAAGCCCGGAGCCCTATTTTCTGAAAATCCGCCTAAAATACATACCTAAGTAAATGGAATATTGGTCCACTTCTACAAGTCCATTTGCATATTATTGGTATCTAGGGACATCTATGGACCTCAGTGAATGTATTCCCAGTTTCAGAAATATTGTGTCTATTACTAGGCTTGCTTAAATTGTGATGAAACAAAGGAGAATATGAATTATGATTTTACTTTGCATATTTGACAGTGAATAACACCATGCTAATAATGACCAGACAAAACTGCCACTGATCCTGTTCAGTACCTTCTTGAGATCATGTGTACAAAAGATCTAAAGAAATTAATAAAGGGAAGATGATTAAACAGAAGGTTCTGTAGATACAGTACTGAATTCTCCCATCCAGACCAATGCAATTTGAAATATTATTATATAATATAGAATAGCAGGCTTATAAATTACCTTATTATAGCCAATTCGCACATTTATGGATTGTGCCAAATCTTATATTTCAAATGCCCGAGTTCAATTTGGATTTAGTATCACCAGGCGTGCATAAGAACAGATAATAAAATCTACTCTATGTACAGTAGCTTTTTTATTTTTATCAGGGTGCAACCGTTTTGAAACTAATTTCAAATCTGATTGTTGCTACATGCTAAAAATAGGGAAGAGAAACTAACTGCGCTTCAATATTGTTACGATTAGACATGACGGTGGTGGACAGAGTAGAACCCAAGCGCAGACCAGCAGAGGATAGACAGGAGGCAGGTGTTGAATCTTGAAATATGAGCACAGCTCCTTTAATGTCGGTACGAGTGGCTCAAAAAACAAAGAGAGAGGGCAAGTCTCCATACTTGCTAAATGCCCTACAAATCATAAACACTATAAATAATAATATCCTCTGTGACAAGGAGCGATAAAGACTTCCACAAAACTGATTGACACAAGAGGGTGATTGGTAATGAGACACAGGTGGGTGGAACAAACTAACACAGAAAACATTACAGGGTCGAAATATAAATACACACTGAGGACAACACTAAACCAAATCACAAAACAAATACAGACAGGGGAGACACTAGGCCAGGGAGTGGAACATCACAGACAACACAGACAACAAATGCACAGACAACAAATTGGTGACAATAACATAAAACAAATTGATGATCAGAGAACAGAGCTGCACCACCTGAATTAGTCCACATGATGGCAGTAACACATTGTTCACAAGGGGAGGTGGAGAGAGACCAAGGGCAGGTGGCGCAGCACTGGGGGAAATATATGTCAATAACGTTAAGTGTTGTGGTTTATTATCCCGAATAATAAGAGATATTAAAAAAATTCATACAGAAGTAATTGAAACCCCATAGAGGCTTTTGGGAAGTGTCGTTCGGAAAAATTCCAACACTGATCGAAAGCTCTCGTTGTCCTGGCATGGTCGACATTCGCGAATTAAACAAGACCAAAACTAAAATGAAAATCTATCTAATAACACTTTAACCTATTGGTAAACTAATGTATTGATGATAATATACATTATAACTGCTGTTGTGACATGGTTATGATGTTTATACTTGAATACGTTTGACAAAAAAAACGATACTTTTGTCAAACAGTCTGGAGAGATTGATTTAAGACGTGATGTCATTTTGGGACCGGTACCGGTCCCGTCGGGTTGAAGAGGTTAAACTACTTCATTCTTTCTGTGACTCCCTCTCCAAGCCCTCCCAGAGAACAGTCGCATTTGTATTTCCTCTCCCAGACCTCTCCAAGGCCAAGCAGTTGTAAAGCCATTACTAAAAAAACCTAACTTGGATAGTAATGAAATGGCAAATTATCGTCCAATATCCAACCTACCATTCATTAGTAAAGTACTTGAAAAGATAGTTTCAGTTCAAATAAATTCCTTTCTTGACGAAAACAACATCTTAGAAGAATTTCAGTCAGGATTCAGAAAATATCATAGCACTGAAACTGCCCTCACCAAAATAATCAGTGACCTCAGGCTAAACTCTGACGAGAATAAGATCTCCATCCTTATCCTACTAGATCTCAGTGCAGCATTTGATACAATCGATCACGATATTCTAATCGATCGTCTTGAAAACCATGTCGGTTTCTCAGAACATGTGCTAGGCTGGTTTAAAACATACATCAGAGGGAGGAAATTCTATGTTAAACTAGGAGATCACATGTCTGATATATACGACAACAACTATGGAGTTGCACAAGGGAGTTGCTTAGGTACTTTACTGTTCTCCCTTTACATGTTACCGCTAGGTGATATCATCAGAGAACATAATGTAGATTTCCATAGCTATGCGGATGATACACAACTGTACATATCTGCTGAACCAAATGATACAGCGATTAGCTCCATTACAGACTGCTTTCTGGCAATAAATAAATGGATGAGTAAGAACTTCCTGAAACTAAACGAGAACAAAACTGAAATTCTAATTATCGGCCCCAAAACTAAAAAAGATACATTAATAAAGAACCTGGGAGGACTAACACCTTGGATCTAATCTGAGGTCACTAGTCTCGGGGTTATCATAGATTCAGAACTGAACTTCAATTCTCATATTAGCAAAGTGACGAAAACATCGTTCTTCCATCTCAGAAATATAGCAAAATGACCATTTATTAATCAGAACGATGCTGAGAAGCTAATTCATGCATTCATATCTAGCCGGTTAGACTACTGTAATGCACTTTTCACAGGTCTCCCTAAGAAAACCACAGAGAGGCTTCAGCTAATCCAAAACTCTGCAGCCCGACTGCTAACTAGAACCAAAAGGAGAGAGCACATTAGTCCAGTTTTAGCTGCTTTACACTGGCTTCCTGTAACATTTAGAATTGACTTTAAGGTCCTTCTCTTTACATACAAAGCTCCAAATGGACAGGGACCTAGCTACATCGCCAACACTCTAATAAATTACACACCAGCAAGAACACTGCGATCATCAGCTGCTGGACTACTAGAGGCTCCCAGAAACAGTCAAAAGAGGATTGGTAATGCAGCCTTTATCAACTATGCCCCAAAACTGTGGAACAAACTAACCCAAAACATCAGAGAAGCCAACTCGCTAGACATCTTTAAAAGACAGCTTAAAACCTATCTCTTTGCTCAGGCATTTCACTGTGGGGTAATGCAGGCAAATATCTGAAGATAGATATCTGCTACCACCTAGTGGCAAGGGGAAATATTATTATAGAAACATCAGGGATATCCTGACACAAATTGTACTTACCTGCACTATTCTTACCCTGCCTACTTTTATACACTGCCTATAAAAATTCATGTGTCGGTTATCACACTTTTTACTTCTTACTGATGACTATTTTTAAACTGAATCATTTAAAACTATTTTTATTATTTGTATTACTGAATCAAATTGTAAACAGAGAGCCTATTGGGATGCTAGATCCTAATGTGAAACACTGTGCTGTTGTATGTTAAATACCCTGTTGTATGTCCGTTCTATTTTATAATTCTTGACTATTTATTTTATTTTTTTTTATTACTGAATCAAACTGTAAACAGAGAGCCTATTGGGATGCTAGATCCTAATGTGAAACACTGTGATTTACCATACCTTGCTATATTCTTACCCTACCTACTTTCATACACTTCCAATGAAATTATGTTGGAGTGATGCTCTGTTGTGAGGAGAAGATGACTTTTGACCTAAATCTAGCAAAGTTGTTTACCATTCCAGTTAGGTACATCGTGAACCTCACCGCCTAGCCAAGGTTGATTCTCCTAACTGGGCCATTTTCATCTGATTGAACAATCTTATACTGTAACATTGCTATTTACATTTTTTATTTTTATGCTCGCTTATGCCTGTATTTTTTACCGTTGTTATATGTCCGTTCTATTTAGACTATTTTTAAACTTAATCATTTTAAACTATTTTATTATTTGTATTACTGAATAGAGAGCCTATTAGGATGCTAGATCCTAATGTGAAACACTGTGATTTACCATACCTTGCTATGCTCGCTCATGCCTGTATTTTTTACTGTTGTGAAGCACTTTGAACTGCAACCTCTGTATGAAAAGTGCTATACAAATAAAGTTATTATTATTATTATTATTATTATTATTATTATTATTATTATTATTATTATTATTATTATTATTATTATTATTATTATTATTATTATTATTATTATTATTATTATTATTATTATTATTATTATTATTATTATTATTATTATTCCTACCCTCCCCTGCTGCAGTCTCCGTCTCCGTTCGCCGGCCCTAACTGCCTCTCTGACGGTGTGGATTCTACTTTCTTCAACAGACTTGGCTCCCTACTCAAACTACAATGGATCAACTAGTAAGCTGGTCATTTGCAGCGATTGATCGAATCTTCTCTTCAAGGAAGCAGAGTGCAGCTGATCCGCTGTGTCCAATCGGGACATTTCAAGCAGGCTTTGCGATTGACAGTTGGAATAAATGGCGCTCAATCTGCCTTTATTCTTTTTTTTTTTGTTGATATTTTCCCCCCTCCATTTTCCTCAGATTTTCTCCCATCCCAATGTTAGTCGTATGCCAATTCCCAATCCCCTTCCTGGTCGCTGCGCACTTACCCCCCACAGTCAGATCATCTGGGAGAGTGGAGGCTATCACGTGCTTCCTCCAACACACGTCCAGCCAATCAACCGCTTCTTTTCACCTGGCAGCGCGGATCCTCCCTGAGAGGGCGTAGCGTGTGGAAGGATCACACTATCCCACTCAGGTCCTATCCGCGCTTAGCAGGCGCCCCGACCGAACTGTAGGAGTCGCTGTTTACAACGACTCGGACCCACCCCGCCAGCTTCTCCCACCCTCTAATACAGCCAATTGCATTAGTGTGAACGGCCAGCCAAGCTGGTGACAACCCCGGAGCTGTGAGCTGGATTCGAACAGGCGAATCCAGCTCACAGCTCCGGGGTTGGTGACGAACGCAATCTCCGCTACGCCACCTAACCGCCCTAATCTGCCTTTATTCTATTGAGATTGAGGATGTTGAGGATTTGTACATCCTCACATTCATGCTGATCGGTTTGGGAGCGATCTCTATCTGGATCTGGATTTGTACAAGAATAATCGGGAAAAGAGACGAACAAAAGGATGATAACCGTGTTGACCGCTGTCTGACAGCTGTGGCCAGACTAGAAGTCTCCCACATGGAACTTGTAAAAAGACTCGCTGTCCATTCATCTGATGAACAATTGATAGGTCAAGTCTTGCTGGGGGTCGCGCAGGACATTAAAAGCGTGACAAATCAAGAACGAATTTGAGTCAAATTGGTGCTTTCAGGCATCATTGTACCCCCCCCCCCCCCCCCCACACTCTCAAGTCTGCTGAAGAATGAAGAATGCCCAAGGTCTGTGCGCAAGGCCACCCTAGGGAGTCAGTCAAGATAGGATCAGGGACTCTGCGTTCCTACCCAACACCTCGCCAAGAATGGAGCAAAGCTGTAGATAAGATGGATGGCAGCCCCCCCCACCCCCAATCCCTACCCAAACCCCCCCTCCCGCGTGTACGCCTGGCGATGTGCGCGCGCTGGAGGGGGGAGCCAAAGACTGTCTCGTCACCAAAGCCAAAACCCCACCCCCTATGATGGCAACGGTAGTCATATCCAAAACTCCTCCCCCTCCGGTCCTAGCTGATGGCAACTGTAATTAGTCAAAGCCGGAATCTCTCTCCGTCCTCCCTCCCTCCCACCCCACCAACCCCTCCCCTCGGGGTGCTCAGAGACACACAGACTCACGGCTAGATTAACATGTTTCAACAAATGTACATGGTTGTATTAATTTAAGGATTGTGCCATTATTGCAATGCAAATGTAATAATTGTGAATGATTTTCTGTAATGAGTTGTATGTGTTGTTTTCAAGCATCCTTGACTTCCAAGGACAACGATGTAAATAAGTCATTGGCTTTTTCGTTCCTATCCTTGAAAAAAGCAAATATGTGAGTAATGATCTGTATATGTTTTGTTGTCTAAATAAATACCTACCTACCTACCTACATATGAAGAATAATAACAATAATAATCATGATAATCATACACATATTTTATATCATTGGAAAGCCCTAGTTATCTTCAATATGGTATGATGTATGATGTACTTTGACATACACACTAACTATTAATCAATATAATATTCAGGTTTAATTCCAGATTCAGACAGATTCCAAGACAGTAGCAAGTTAAGTTACGTGACTAACTTGACAATCCTGCTTTGTGAATAAGTCCCCTGTACTTACCCTTTCTCTTGCTAGGCACCAAAAGGCAGGGGTGTCTCTTCTTGCAAACACAGACATCAGATGTAGGTCTTCCCATGCTGACTGTGGCAGTGGAAAGCCTGGAAAACGTGGGACCGGGGCCAGACAGATTTTGACCAATGGAAACAGTTTGGAGTCCGCGGAACGTCGTAGACATTTTGCCAAATCGATCGATTTTCTAAGCAGGCGAATCGTCCGTTTGCCCTGTTCGCTGACGCGTGGAGCTGGTTAGGACATGAGAATACTGGAAGCGGTTCGATGGCCGCTCGTTTGCGCCGCTCAACGTTAGGAATGGTGTGAGTCACAATCAGGATTTGTGAGAGATGGAGAGAACTGGTTGAAGATAAGTTGTTATATAAATACAGAAGCAGATGGTGCCAGCAAAATGATAACTGACTGGACAATACAAGCGTCTGTGTGTGTGTGTGTTGACAGAATCCGGCTATAGGGCGACAATAATGTGGTCAAGAGGCATGGTTTCTATCTTGAGCCTTAACTGGCGTGGTTTATTTATTCACATGGCAGAGCAGCAGTTCTACAATTCTCCTCTCACTGAGAGGCTGGGGGAAAGAGAAAGAATGGGAGGAGACATCTCTTATTTATACTCGCCACCTGGTGGTGTTCCTGAGTGGCTCCGCCTAGAGCGCCCTCTAGTGGAAACAGTTATATATGCAGTTAGACAGTTACTAGTGGAAACAGTTATATATGCAGTTAGACAGTTACTAACAATCCTACACCGAACCTCTGACTTCAACAGTGTGTGTCATTGGGGTCCCGTGAGCTGTGGCTGATGGAATGGATTTAGAATAAAATGAGAGTTGCTCAAATGGGGGCAATGATTGAGTTCTGGACCCCTGCAGCACATCAAGTGAGACTGGGACTTTGTTTGATGGGAAAGGTCACCTACCTCAATCTGGCCCAGCAGTACAATCACCACAGCTACACATACACAGACAGAAAGACACACACACACACGCACACACACACACACACACACACACACACACACACACACACACACACACACACACACACACACACACACACACACACACACACACACACACACACACACACACACACACACACACACACACACACACACACACACACACACACACACACACACACACAAACACAAACACAAACATCAAATCCTGCTACCGCCTCTATCCCAAAGCAAAGTGTGGGCTGATGAGATGGACCAGAGGGTCATTTGATCGGTTGCTTCCTCCTGTGTCGACTCAGAGACACCACTTAATCCCCATCAGCTAATGGAGCGTTTCTAAAGCCTGGACTTCAAATCTATTACCTTTTTATATAGATCAGGGAGGGGCAACTGGCGGCCCGCGGGCCGCATGCGGCCCTCACCGACGCTCCATGCGGCCCCAGGCCAGTATAAAAAAATTAAAATAAATAAAAAGTATAATATATTAAAAAAAAATTGCATTCGACTAAGAAGAGTTGGCAGTCGACTATGGCTCCTTTCGATTGATTAGTCGACTATTTTACTAATAGAGGTCAGCCCTGGACACATTCAACGCTGTTGAAAGTGCCGTGCAGCAATATGGGGGGTTGATAAACTGTCCGCTGTTGTTACCGATGGAGCACTCGCAATGAAAGGAAAACACACAGGATTCGCCGGGCTTCTAAGGCAGAGTGGCGTTGAGTGTCCAATGCTGCACTGCATTATACATCAGATAAGTTCGCTAACATAATTTCCATCTATTGTGGGTCACTAATAATCAGGGGTGCAGTGGTCATGCCACGCGGTACCACGCCGTCCCAGCACTTTTCTGAGCAGAAGTACGCACACAAAAATGAAACGTTATTTCATCTGATACAGATCGCATGCACAAACATTGAAGTTGACATTCCTTCTATTGTGCGCCAACAGGAGAGACCACAAGTGTCTCATTAAAGACAGAACCATTATTGACCCACTGTGGGGGGAGGGTGAATGTCATGCCAGTTTGATAAAGGGTCAGTGGGAGGCATGTAGAATTGCACAAAAAGGAATTCATTATTCTGATGAGTATTGCACTTGGCTACTTGTTTACTTTTGTAGTGTTCAGATAACACTGAAATGCATGTTATGGATATGAAGCACTCAGGAATGTTTTGTTTAGTAGCAGGATAAAAGTTTATACATTTAACAAAATCATTTATTATTGCACTTTTGATTTACTGTTGTAGTGAAATGCAGCAGGAATGCTGCTTTGTGTTTGTTGGCAGTGGGCTTTAAGTTCATACATTTATTTTAATAGAAGCCCTAATTATAATTAGTCATTTTTGTATATATTTGGGTTACACAGCAATACTTTCAAATTCAGCTGTATTTATAAATTCATAAAGTTGAAATTAAGCATTACTAAATGCGTTTGAAATAGAATAAAAACAAAGTTACAACTAATTATAATAGTTTATATGCCTTATTTATCACATCTGTGACTATTATGGGCTATTTGAGTGATGGGGTACTACTGGCGGGACTGCCGATAAACAATGCGGGCCCCCAGATTGATTGTGGAAATTTAGTGGCTCTCACCATATACAAAGTTTAAAAGTTTAAACTTAAATGTATTGAATGAGAGAGAGAGAGAGAGAGAGAGAGAGAGAGAGAGAGAGAGAGAGAGAGAGAGAGAGAGAGAGAGAGAGAGAGAGAGAGAGAGAGAGAGAGAGAGAGAGAGAGAGAGAGAGAGAGAGAGAGAGAGAGAGAGAGAGAGAGAGAGAGAGAGAGAGAGAGAGTCTGATTGGATGCCGATAGGTCAACTAGATTCAAATATATGACAGGTGAAGACCGCTAGCCCCGGGGCACAGCTGACGAGAGGCGACATTACCTTTTTCAGAATAAACTTTTAAGAAATCTATAGAGCGGGGGGAGAGAGAGAGAGAGAGAGAGAGAGAGAGAGAGAGAGAGAGAGAGAGAGAGAGAGAGAGAGAGAGAGAGAGAGAGAGAGAGAGAGAGAGAGAGAGAGAGAGAGAGAGAGAGAGGGGCATGGACGCTGAGGGGCAGATAGACATAGATGACAAGAGGCATGGTGAGGAAACACAACATCAACATCGTTTGAAATAACAAATGATGACAGGCAAATGGACGGGCAGGATAGGAAGGACGGAGGACGGAAGGCGGACATGTACAGCAGCAGAAAAGACAAGTAGACAAATGTACTCCCAGAGAGGTGGATGAATGCACATGCCAACACAGGTTGGCTGATTGTCAGCTAATTGCCAGTCTGGCACGCTAGTCTGATTGTAATTATTCGTTAGCCCTCTAGCTACTTGTTTCAGTCCATGCACAGACACACCTGTCAGTCACTGACAGATCAAACATTTAGGTCTGGCCCTGCAGGTATTTAAAGAAAATGTCTCAATTCACAGTGTCAGGGGACTGTGTGCACTCAGACTTTAAAGGAACACAGCAACTATTTGGGAAATGAGCTTCCCCAGAGACAAGTGCAGTCCAGAGAGAGAGAGAGAGACCCGGGCTGTACTACCGAGTCGAGTAGGTAGTACTGTACCATGCAGACCGTGGAAAAGCGGCATAAGAGAATACTTCATAATGTTTCATGCGATTAAAAAGTAAATATATATATATTTAATACACATGATGCACACACACCTTTACAGTGTTTTGTTTACCAGTAGGATGTTATAACATTGCTGATAATAAAAATTATTATAATTTTCTCACAGTAGTGTGTGTGTGTATTTTTGGCTAAAGTGGATAGAAAACACAGTGCAAAAGTCTTAGGCAACCAAGAGTTTTTATATAAATTGTCTTAGATGTTAATAAAAAAAATTCGGTATTAGTGTGTCAGTAGACTATTCTTTTAGATTTTTAGAAACTTTTAATTTAATTATTTTTGAAAGCAAAAATTACAAACGTACTGTGTCATAAAGAATATATATATATTTTTTTTTTTTTTTTTTTATTATTGCAAAACAAAAAATTATTAAAAGTCAGTACTCAACACACAATGCATAATGAAACTTTCAGTAAAGGTGGTTATAATATATGCAAGTACAGAAACAGGATAAAATCATAAAGAATAGTTACAGTGCAGAACCTTATGTGAAGTACATTTTTAACAAAAGACAAAAATCAGGCAGGAACATTACCACTAGCTCTAGAGACCAGCAGATTTAATGCCACCCCAGAGGAGGACAGAATTTTGTTGAGTAAGCTAGGTGAAATTGAGCAGGATGAATATGAAAAACTTGTGCTTCAGGAAGGGAACTTTTTTGTAGCAGATATTATTTGCCAAACTTTAATCTGTGAGAAGGGGATTTGGCGGAGCCCAATAGCAAACACAGGCGGAGAGCGAATGGAGCGTTTTAGGGTATTTTAATGTAGTTTTCCCCAAGCAGACAGTTTGACAGATGGAATGTGCGACAGACAGGTATAGAAATGTTATTGGGGTTAGTACAGGTGCACTCCTTGTGCAGTACGGGAGAATGTTCTTGGGTTTAGGACAGGTGCACTCCTTGTGCAGTACGGGAGAATGTAGACACAGGGCTGTGTCGGGGGTGAGAGCAGGAGCACTCCTGCACGGGATGTCCTGGGCACACAGAGAACAAAAGTTAGGGCAGGGAATATCAATGAGTACAGGTAGCAAGGCTTAGGTTCAGTCTTCTTACTTGGAAGGTAGTTTAACACTCCCACGACGAGGGAAAAGGATCCGCCAGCTGAAGTATCTTCTGGCTGATGAGGGGATGAGTGACAACTGTGTTGATGAGGGGATGAGTGACAGCTGTGTTGAGTGGAGAGCTGGCAGCGTGTGATAGTGTGGGAGAGGATGAGGAGGAGTGAAGAAGGTGTGTGGAGAATGTGGAGGGAGGATGAGGAGGAGTGAGGAAGGCTCTTGCTGTGATTACAACATAATCTATGTATGTCTCATTATGATGCATGTTGAAATGTAATGTAATAATGGAACAGTGCAACAGTATATTTGATGTCTAATTAACGCATGAGGGTTGCATTTGCATGACACAGAAATTAAATAATCAATCAATTAAATGTATGTAATCTATTTTTCCAGACTACACCCATTAGATTAACATACATTATTAAAACATGGAGGAGTCGTCATATTGCTTTTGTGGTGTCATTGGCACAATAGATAACCTGGAGCTGCTTCATATCAGGTTGTTAGTAACCAGTTACTGTTTTAGGCCAGTGCAGGGGGAAGTGAATTAGGGTGGAAATAGGCTGTGGCAGGTAGAGTGCCTACTGAATCCTCATAAGGCATTATTAACCCTAATACCCTCCAGGCATTCACACACAGGATCCTACTCAGTGGACCCTCAAAGGTCAGACCATATAATTATAGTGAAAACTGAGTGCCAGAGGAAAGCCAAGAACTAATAAAGATTTATCACACCACACAAGCAGTACTGGAACAGGGGCTGGAAGGTTAGCTTGAATAATTCACCACCACCACTATCATCATCACCATCACTACCCCTACCACCTCCATCACTACCACTATCATCACCACCATCACTAACACTATCACCATCACTACCCCTATCATCATCACTACCACCACAATCAGTACCACCACTACTATCACTATCATCATCACCACCACCACTATCATCATCACCACCACCACTATCATCATCACCACCACCACTATCATCATCACCACCACCACTATCATCATCACCATCACTACCATCACCACTACCACTACCATCACCACTACCACTATCATCATCACCATCACCAATCTCATCATCACCACTACTACTATCATCAGCACCATTACTACCACCATCACTAACACTATCATCATCCCCACCACCACTGTCATCATGACCACTACCACTATCATCATGACCACTACCACTATCATCACCACTACCACCACTAACATTATCCTCATCACCATCACTACCACTATCATCACCACTACCATCATATCTACCACCACCATCATCATCACTACCACCACTATCACCATCACTACTACCACTACCACTATCATCATCACCACCACCACGATCACTATCATCACCTCCATCACTAAAACTATCATCATCACCACCACTTTCACTATCATCATCACCACCATCATCACAACCATTATTACCACCACCACTTTCACCATCATCACCTTAATTTCAAACATTTATTTAAACTCGAAAAAGCAACTGAGGTTTCCCTCATTTACAGTCATGTTGATTGATTGTACTTACAGAGTTAAGCAAAAAAAGGCATATCAAATCATAACAATAATACAAGTAAGGATAACAATCAATTAAAACATGTGCAACTTGATTGATAAACAGAGGAGAGAATATCAAGCTTTAAGGACTGTTGGAGTTCATTCCATGAGTTAGGGGCATCATAGGAAAATGCAAATGCTGATTTAAATGCAGTTCCAAGCAAACTCGAGGGACGTTAAGGACCAGCCAGTCACTAGAACGGGTTCCATAGATACCAAAATTACATTGCAATAATGATGTAAATGTAATATAGGGAGGTAGCTTACCAATAATAAGGACCTAAAAAATTAACAAATACCAGTGTTTGTTGCGCTTCTCCAGCAGCCTTCTCATAAAGCACACAGAGTGTCGTATCTATCATTGAATGAATGAATGAATGAATGAATGAATGAATGAATGAATGAATGAATGAATGAATGAATGAATGAATGAATGACCTTTATTTATATAGCACCCTTCACAGCACGAATGCACGGGGTGCTTTACACTACAGCTTAATATAAAAACACAATAAAAACAAAATCAGAAATAAATGACAACAACAACAAACAGCAGTTAAAAACAGTGAAACCAGATAGAAAAAGTAGAATAAAAGAATTTGGATAAAATCATGAGTCACTAATTAAAACAAAAACTATAAACAGTGAGGACAAGGAAAAAAGTGCCTATGCATGACCAAAAGCCTGTCTGAACAAATGCGTATCATTAGTGATGAATCTGAGAGCAGAGTGATGACAGTATACAGAGTCCAATGATTTAAGGGTTGAGGCTGCAGCATGCCTAAATTACATCACCATAGTCCAGGACTGATAAGAAAACTGCTTCGGCAACTCTCTTCCTACTAATCAAAGGAAAGCTGGTTCTGTTTCTTTATAGGAAGCCAATTTTCTGTCGCAACTTGGAGGCAAGGTTGTCCACATGATAATCATCATCATCACCACCACCACCCTCACCACTACCACCATCACCAATCATTTGTATCATCAATTCCTTATCCGCATCACCGCATGGCATAAGTACAGTATTTAGTTTGAAGACACTGTCAGATGCATATGAACACCTTATCTTGAGTAGGATTTCAAACAGGAATAATCACCTGGAATACCATGTGCATGCAAACCCAATGACAGCAGTGTAACAGGTGGTCTGATTGGATGCTGATAGGTCAACTAGATTCAAATATATGACAGGTGCAGACCGTTAGCCCCGGGGCACAGCTGACAAGAGACGACATGACCTTTTTCAGAAAAAAGAGATGGATGGATGGTCGATGAAAAGGAGGTGAGAGAGAGGGTTTTAAGATGATGGCAATGTTGGCAGGGGGGAGAGAGAGGGAGGAATAGAGGTGAAGATGAGCTCAGTAGGAAGTGCAGTGGCAGTGTAAATTGGAGGAGGAGAGGAGGATAGAGACACAGGCAGAATGATAGTGTGAGTGTTGGTGGAGAGGAATAAGAAAAAGCAGTACCACTATCACCACCATCACTAACACTATCATCACCACCACTAACACTATCATCATCATCACCATCACTACCACTATCATCACCACCATCACTACCACTATCATCATCACTACCACTATCATCACCACCATCACTACCACTATCATCACCACTATCACCACCACCATCATCACTAACACTATCATCACCACCACCATCACTAACACTATCAGCATAACCATCACTACCACTATCATCACCACCACCATCACTAACACTATCATCATCGCCATCACCACCACTATCATCACCACCAACACTATCATCACTACCACCATCACTAACACTATCATCATCACCACCATCACTACCACTATCATCACCACCATCACTAACACTATCATCACCACCATCATCACCAACACTATCATCATCACCATCACTACCAAATAAAATAATTTTCTTTTAATTTTTTTTGATCCACTTTTTCTCCCATTTTTCAATTTTTCTCCCATCGCAATTTTCATATCGTCCAATTCAACTCTCCCCTGTCTTCAAACGTTGTTTCTTGCCTCCCACAAGCCGGCTACAATGTGGACTAAGTCATACATAGCACGAGTCCCCTCCGATACTCGAGGTAACAGCCGTCGCATCTTTTCACCTGCGCGGCTCGATCTTTCAGCGTCGGGGGTCTGGGCTTTGGAGGGGCCCCGCCCCCGTCGCTTCTTGATTCTACTGCGCAGGCGCACCAACCGACCTGTAGGAGTCGCTGTCCACAACGCCCGATCCCCACCCTTCAGTTTCCCTCCCCGTAATACAGCCAATGTGTATTAAAGAAACTTGAACTTGAAACTTACTGTGGACGACCAGCTAAACTGAAAGCAATGTGGAGAGCGGGGCTCGAACAGGAGGCATCCTGTTCGAGCCTAGTCTCCAGCATTCATTGCGAGCGACTTGCCCACTGCGCCACGTAGCCGCCCCAATAAAATGTATTTGTAAAGCCCGCAATCACAAGTCAGTAATGTCCCCATGGGATGGACAAGTCTTCTTTAAACAAGTCAAGAAGAAACATCACAATGAATCAAGAACAAAAAACCCATCATGAAATCCAAAACAACACTCCCAGACATACCCCATCGAAGGTAAGGAAAAACTCACAAAAAACCTAGCAATAGGAAAAAAGCACCACAGGCAATATGGAGGAGAGAAACTTTAGAAGGGCCGTTCAAGGGGGGATCCCCCTTCTTAGATGTCGGTGATAGTAGCGTTACTATGGATGATGGATGGGTGGAGAATAAAACGGGCGAAATAGTTGGTATGTGGGCTGACCCCTATTAATCGATTAGTCGACTAATCGGTCGAAAGGAGCCGTAGTCGACTGGCCAACCTCTTAGTCGAATATAATTAAAAAAAATATATATATATAAAAAAATAAAAAATAAAAAAAATTATAATTCTTTCCAAAAGAAAAGAGGCCTAGAAGCGTGGCTAACGCTAATGGCACGCATACCAGAGGCTAACTGGCTAAGAAGATAGGCACAGAGGCACTGAAAGAGGATTTCACCCATCTAATGAACACACTAGATGTGAGGTTTCTGTCCTTGCTCACTTACTCGCTCTGTTCCTTTAAACCACCTCGCTCTGTTTTCCATTTGTTTCTGTTAATCATTTCATTCCCCCATTCACACGCTTCTTCCCAGAGACGTCGTTGATTGGTTCTCTCCCGTCCACACGCTTTTCATTCACATCCCCCAGCTGTCACTGCTTGTCAATCAATCAATCCCGTATTATTTATACCCCGTTTCCCCACTCAAGTTTCGTTGGATCGTTTTGATATTTTCTGTTTGCATTCGCCGTTCCTGCTGCTGCTGTTGTTCCCTGTGCTTTACCTCCAGGATATCCAAGAAGCCTTCCTCTTGGACACCTTTTTCCCGTGGCGACGCGCTCGCTCCGCTGCTGTTCCAGCGCTCTTTACGCACAACGCCTGGGTGAGTTTTTAATGACTGTCTTTGATCAAATTCCGTTTTCGTGTGTTTTTATAACACTGAAGATTACCACCTTTTTATCAGACAGTCACTCACCCAGCGGTTGCCTTTTTGATTGTTTCACTGGGATAATATTTTGACCTAACATCTCCCACTGTGTGTTTATCACACCGAAGATATTATCACATTGGATTGTATTTTGGACTTCGCTCTCAGTGTCTATTTTTGCACCGAAGATATTTTTCACTTGGGATTGTGTTTTGGAACATTGCTCACTGTGTGTGTTTACACAAAGATTAGTTCACTTGGATAACTTTTGTTTTTGGGTACAAGTCACCTCTCCTGTTCTCCTGCTCGTTCTACCTGCACCCTGTGTTGACTCGCTCCCTCTCTCTCTCTCTCGGTCCCGCATCACCTCGGAGATTCTGCCGAGAGAGGTCTGCAGAGCGGCTCTGACGTCAGCATCTGCTACCCCCTACTACCACCTCGGGAGAAGCTGCAGAGCAGCAGAACATTCATCCTTGCTTGTATTCCAGTCTTGTTTAGACTCTTCCAATTCTGTGCTGTTAATTAGTCTCAATAAACAAGCCCTTGTTTTTGGCAACTCTGAATCCTACTCTCTTGTGTCGTTGCGTTTGGGGTCGGTGTCAAACCATAACATTACGATCCAACCAATGACGACCCCAGCCGACACAGAGAGAGTAGTCACCTTGGGCATCGAGGGAGTGGTAAGGCGTGCCCTACGCTTCCATCGCGCTCCAGGCAATGTACCGGTTAATCGTCTCTTTGTCCCCAACTCAGTCCGGTCCCGGGTCCTCCAGTGGGGCCATACCAGCCGGTTCGCCTGCCACCCGGGCGTTCATCGCACGTTCTCCTTCCTGGCTCGTCGATTCTGGTGGCCCACCATGAGGAACGACGTCAAGGGGTTCGTACTGGCCTGCGCGGTCTGCGCCCGCAAGAGAGTCAGCACAGCAGCGGCAGTCCAGTTAGAGTCAGCCAAGGAACACAGCCTACAGCTGGATGCGGCTGCAGCTGCTGTACAGGGACTCCGAGAGCAGGTCCTGCTTATTCAAGGGTCCCTGGCCGCTCTGGCAGGACAACAGTCAAGTATTCTCGTTCAGCTTCACACGCTGAGCGACACCGTTAACGCTTTAATTCCCTCACTTCCTTCAGGAGCATTCCCCGCAGTCCCAGCAGTTCCCACGCTTCCCGATCTCGCACCTCGGGAACCCCGTCTCTCCGTCCCACGGCTGTTCGACGGCAATCCCGAGGATTGTGCCACATTCATCATGCAATGTGAGTTGGTTTTCCGTCATCAACCAAGCCGTTTTACTGCTAGAGGGTCCCAAGTGGCCTATATGACGAACTTGCTCTCAGGCCGGGCAGCCCAGTGGGTCACTTCCTCCTGGGCAATGGATGCAGATTTTTGTTTCTCCTATCCAGACTTCGTGGCTGAGCTCCGCAGGGTGTTCCACCATCCAGCCCATGGTCTGGACCCTGGAGCCCGGTTGGGTACCTTCCGACAGGGGAGCGGCGGGGTAACAGACTACGTCCTGGGCCCTCATTCATCAACGTGGACGTAGAACTTGACCTACTTCCACACGTAAGCACGGAATGTAGAACTAGCGTACGCACAGGGAAGTCGGCATTCATCACACGTGCGTATGCAGGCTCTATGGTCCTCCGTGTTGATGAATACCACTTTGTTCTACCGTCAATGCTCGTGCATGATTATCCATATATGGTCATGAAAATGAGGAAACACCCCCCATGGGATGTGAAATAATGGACGGACCCGAGCGGAACCCTGAGAAACTCCACGAAGATTGTTCACTGCTGTCGAACCAAGAAGACACTATCGCGTATTGTGGGATAAATAAAAGGCGGACTCGTAAACGGTGATGTCAGATATCAACGGCTCCCTAAGACCATTGCTGCAATTCTGCCTGGACAGCTCAAAATACTAATAAAGACCGTTCGTTGACCACTGTTTGGCGTTGGTTGTGTGTCATTATAACCGTGCTGTAATATGAATGCCTTTATTAGTTGTGTTCGATTGGCTATATGATTTTTAGATGCATCTATTTTGTTGTCGGCTAATAAAGACCGCGCTGGAATATGACTGCCTTTTCCCGTGTTGTTTGATTAATACCCCAGGGATTAAAGTTCTCCTCAATTTGATTCCAAATCGCGATGGATCTCCCGTCAATCTTCTACCTGCTGCATATGATTTCTAGAGGCATACTACAATCTATTTTGATGTCAGTATTGGGTAGCCTATATAAACAATATAATACGAGAGCATATACAAGAACAATGAATCTCACTGCATGTATGATAGTGTAATAAATACGTGAGTTATACCAGTAGCAGGAGAAACTGCTATTTAGCAGGGAAACTGCTATTTATCCAGATGCCGGAAATAACCAACTTCACAACCGGGTTTACAAGGAATACCAACTTTATTTTATTTAAGTCCTATGCTAAACAATGATCTGAGCTATTAATTAAAACCTATGAGCCATGAAGCCGATACACCTTTCCCTTCTGTGACATGCAGGGTTTAACAGAACCAAAGAATGCAGCAGGTATAGACAGACGTCCCCCAGGTAAATTTATATCACCTCTAAGTTAATCACTCTATACATTACAGCACTACAGCACTATCACATCTATAGGTAAACCCTTCACCTCTAGGTGGAGCACATCTCACAGCACACTTTATATATGGGCAACAACCCTTAGTTTGAACGAGGTACGGTACATACACAACAATAGTCACACACACTCTTTATCAGACCAGCTCTGGTCCATGTGAAATATCTAGGGCATCGCCTACCGCTATCAGCCCACACTCTCGCTGTACCCTACGCCACCTCTCTCGCTTGGCACGGCCTCACGTCTAATAAGACACTTTATTACAACACCTAAATAATTCATACAGGTACTAGGGGTCTCTAATTGGGGGGCTAATCGGACCCCGTAAAAGGTCGTCTGCAACCGTAACTCAAGTCACCCTCTTATATGAGGCACGCAATTATAAACATGCATACGTCGTATTACAGTAACCCACGTCAAAACACCCTCTTTAAGAGGCACGGCACGTTATACAAAGGAGATGTCTAATCACACACACGGCCCGCTAATCACACTCCCAAATAGGCACTGGTAGATAATGGATCAATTGAACACACTAATTATAGCAGACTCCCCCAGGTCCGAATTACCCCTCCCTCTTCGTTCCCCTGTTCCCCTTCAATGGGTCACACAATATCTATACAATATATACCAGCCTGGGCTATATAATAAATAGGGCATATAAAAGGAATAGTCGAATATGCAGGTTAATTAAGGGCACGATATCATACAGATAAGGTAACTAGAAATTACACAATATCCCATATACAATATATATATATACAGTAGGCCTACACAGTTATAAAAATAGACTAATACAAAATCCTATACTAAGTGCAAATGTGGGTAACAGTGGACTTAACTCGCCGCACGGCGCGACCCCCCCCCGAGGGTCGAAGCGTTGGACCCCGTCCACTCTCCGGACGAATGTTCCGGCACACGGTGGTCCTCCAGGATACAGTTGGATTTGTAACCTGGTAACGTACTCGGTGTCCGCGAGGACGAGCCAAGTATAAAGTCTTTTGGGAGCGATGTAACTCAGACCCTCTAGGTCCCGTCCCTAACTATCTCCAGGAGGGTAAGCCTCCCCTCCTCTTGCTACCGGGAACTATGGACGGCTATCTAGCTTGTCTTCATCGCCGGCGGATAACTCTCCACGATCGACCCCACCCCCCGGGCCCTAACAGAGTCTGGTTACTGCGTGCGTGCTCCAACCCCGACCTCTGAGTCCCACTGGCTTATCAAACAGTCTCAGCGTCTCATCCAGCACACAATCAACAACACCTGCGTTCAATAATGAGCCACTTGAGTCCCTGCTCGTGACGTCATCACTTCGGCCCATTCACATCACAATAGCCTGCCTTTCAATACATGAACTTGAATTCCATCATGTCTGTGTGCGGGTCACTGCGGGAACTCACAAGGCTGTTGTCACAATGTAAATAAGAACGTGCACTGAAAGGTTACAGTATGTAGTTGGTTGATCATTTGTATGACAGTCAGTATAAACCCTTGCAAAAAGTATCCGTTTTATTTAATGAATTGAAAACATTCAGCATCGCCTTCCTCCCGGCATCCAGCAATAACATGTATCAGGCAAATGCGCATCGCAACATTGACTGAGTGGAATCCCTTTCTATTCACATAACTGCATTTGTGATGGAGCTTTGACAGCTACAGTAACAGTCTATTGCTCGATCCATCTCCAATATCACGATGGACCGTGCCGCGGTGGCAAAGACGTACCCGAGGGTGGAGAGGATCTTGAATGAATTCCATCATCATATATATATGTTGTGTGTCTGTCCACTATGTTTGTTACTTTGTTATTCCCCCCCCCCTATCTATGTAAAGCGACCTTGGGTCTCTTGAAAGGCGCTATATAAAATGAAGCTATTATTATTATTATTATTATTATTATTATTATTATTATTATTATTATTATTATTATTATTATTATTATTATTATTATTATTATTATTATTATTATCATCACATCTGTGCGGGAGCTCACAAATAGACTGTTAGTCTCAGTGAAGTTTCAACGGAGGTCATCTATTCTAACCAACAAATTGAAGTAGAAAGCATTTCGTGACAATCTTATTTGGAAACATGACACACATAATAATTTGCTTTTTATTTGAAACAATATCTAATCGCGTTTGGAGGTTGGTGTTTTGCGTCTGCCCCCCCGTGCCAAACAAGCAGGCCAACCTCTTGTTCGCGTGTGAGCCCGTTATAATTACACTACTGTCGCTATTTAGCAATGAACTATAATGAATTACGGGTCATACAGAAGTTGAACACTAATGCACGGAAGCTTATTTCCGCCTTGGAACTAATGCAGGACTGAGGAGTGCTTATGCGTAGTAACGATCTTCTACCACTGGGAGCTAGGTACGCCAGGTCTGACCTGTGCGTAGATGTACGCACAAAGTCAAGTTCAAGTTGAAATTGATGAATCCCACTCTTTGCTTAGAAATGATCGTACGCACAGGGTAAGCACAGATCTGTGCGTAGAACACGTTGATGCATGAGGGCCCTGGAGTTTCGACTGGCGGCGGTGGAGAGTGGTTGGAACGACTCAGCACTTCGCCTAACCTTCATGAGTGGGCTCAGTGACGCAGTCAGGGACCAGCTCGCGACCCGGGAGGAACCTGATTTCCTCGAGGACCTGTTCAGCCTCGCCATCCGCATCGACGGACGCCTCCAGGAGAGAAGACGTGAGGGAACCCGACGGGGACCCCCAGACGTACCCCCCGAGGACCAAGACCTCGAGGAGGTTTTCTGTACCCCAGACGTACCCCCCGAGTACCACGACCCCGAGGGGGTTTTCAGGGAGTCCAGGGCTCAGGTTTTTCCGCCTCGCCGGCCTTATGACTGTGCCATCGACCTCCGCTCAGGGGCCCCCTTTCCCGGCGGCCGCCTCTACAGTGCTGACCGTCCTGCCCCCTCCGTGACTGGTGGGTTTGTTCCCTCCCGAGCCGTGACCGAGGGGGAACCCATGCAGCTGGGACGCAACCGCCTTAGCCCGGCCGAACGGGAGTCCAGGCTCTTCTCCAGCCGTTGCCTCTACTGTGGCCGGGGTGGACACCGTGTCTCCAATTGCCGTGCCCGGCCAAGAGGACCAGGCTCGCCGAGACCCCGGGAGATCCTGGTGAGCCGTCTTTCCTGTTCCCCCACCCGTGCACCACCCAACCGTCTGGCGGACGTCACCCTAGCCTGGGCGGACCAGCGGGCGACGGTGGGTGCACTCATGGACTCTGGTGCTGATGGGAGTTTCATGGACGTTGGGTTTGCCACCCGGGCCAACATTCCACTTGAGGACCTCGAGAGGCCCTTGGAGGTCTTCGCAATGGATCATCGCCGCCTGGCTGACGTCACTCAACGCACCTGTCCAGTCCTTCTCACCGTTGCTGGTGACCACGTTGAGAGGCTCCAGTTTTTCGTCACCAGCTCTCCTCTTGTCCCTGTGGTCCTGGGCAGGCCCTGGCTCGCGCTGCACGAGCCCCACATCGCCTGGTCCTCCGGTACCATCAAGGGGTGGAGCTCCTCCTGTCGTGCCCGGTGTCTTCAGGTGCCGTCCAGCCCTCTCACCGGGTCCCAGTCCCCGTCTCCGGCCTCCCTCGCCGGTCCTCTGTCCACGTCTCCGGTCCCCCTCTCCGGGCCTCTGTCTTTGTCCCCCTCTCCGGTGCCCCTGATCGCCGGCTTCCTTGGGTCCCGCACAGGAGGCGGAAGTGGCAGTTCCCTCCGTGCAGGACCACCTCGACCGCTGCCGACGAGTTTGGGAGATCACCAGGACCGCGCTGCTCCGGACATCTGAGCGCGCCTGTCGTGGTGCCGACCGGCGCCGGGTTCCCGCGCCGACTTACCGCCCTGGGCAGAGGGTGTGGCTCTCCGCAAGGGACCTCCCGTTACGGTCCTCGGCCAAGAAGCTCAACCCCCGTTTCGTCGGACCTTTCGAGGTCCTGAAGGTACTCAGTCCGGCGGCCCTGCGCCTGAAGCTTCCTGCGTCCATGCACTTCCACCCCGTGTTCCATGTCTCCCGGGTTAAGCCCGTCTCCCTCAGTCCCCTTATGCCTCCAGCTCCTGATCCTCCGCCTCCCGTGTTGGTGGATGGTCACCCCCAGTGGCAGGTCCGCCGGTTGATGGGCGTTCGTCGGCGGGGCCGGGGGTTCCAATACCTGGTAGACTGGGAGGGTTACGGTCCTGAGGAGCGTAGCTGGGTCTCCCGGCAGCTCATCGTGGATCCCAGCTTGATCACTGACTTCCATCGTGCCCATCCTGACGAGCCGGGTCGGCCTGGTCGCCGGGTGGCTCCCGTGGAGGAGGGGGTACTGTGAGGTTTCTGTCCTTGCTCACTTACTCGCTCTGTTCCTTTAAACCACCTCGCTCTGTTTTCCATTTGTTTCTGTTAATCATTTCATTCCCCCATTCACACGCTTCTTCCCAGAGACGTCGTTGATTGGTTCTCTCCCGTCCACACGCTTTTCATTCACATCCCCCAGCTGTCACTGCTTGTCAATCAATCAATCCCGTATTATTTATACCCCGTTTCCCCACTCAAGTTTCGTTGGATCGTTTTGATATTTTCTGTTTGCATTCGCCGTTCCTGCTGCTGCTGTTGTTCCCTGTGCTTTACCTCCAGGATATCCAAGAAGCCTTCCTCTTGGACACCTTTTTCCCGTGGCGACGCGCTCGCTCCGCTGCTGTTCCAGCGCTCTTTACGCACAACGCCTGGGTGAGTTTTTAATGACTGTCTTTGATCAAATTCCGTTTTCGTGTGTTTTTATAACACTGAAGATTACCACCTTTTTATCAGACAGTCACTCACCCAGCGGTTGCCTTTTTGATTGTTTCACTGGGATAATATTTTGACCTAACATCTCCCACTGTGTGTTTATCACACCGAAGATATTATCACATTGGATTGTATTTTGGACTTCGCTCTCAGTGTCTATTTTTGCACCAAAGATATTTTTCACTTGGGATTGTGTTTTGGAACATTGCTCACTGTGTGTGTTTACACGAAGATTAGTTCACTTGGATAACTTTTGTTTTTGGGTACAAGTCACCTCTCCTGTTCTCCTGCTCGTTCTACCTGCACCCTGTGTTGACTCGCTCCCTCTCTCTCTCTCTCGGTCCCGCATCACCTCGGAGATTCTGCCGAGAGAGGTCTGCAGAGCGGCTCTGACGTCAGCATCTGCTACCCCCTACTACCACCTCGGGAGAAGCTGCAGAGCAGCAGAACATTCATCCTTGCTTGTATTCCAGTCTTGTTTAGACTCTTCCAATTCTGTGCTGTTAATTAGTCTCAATAAACAAGCCCTTGTTTTTGGCAACTCTGAATCCTACTCTCTTGTGTCGTTGCGTTTGGGGTCGGTGTCAAACCATAACACTAGACTAGACAAATATCAAGATGTATCCATTAGTGGACCAATTGCATGCTTTTGCAGAGGACAAGAAGCCTTCAGTCGACTCCTTCAGACATTAAGCACCCCCCGCAGCCCAAATGGAATGATAAAAAAAAAAATTTAAAAATATATATATATATTATTTTTTAGTCGACCAATAGTCGACTAACGGCAAATTTTGGCCAATCCTAGTCGACCATCCAAATCCTTAGTCGGGGACAGCCCCATGTATGTATGTACATATACGTGTAATAAAACACAAATATGTATATGCAATAGCAACTGGGGTACATTGAAAGATTTAAATAGAATAGAGCTAAGAACAACAACAACAAAAGCGAAAGCATAGGGAAACAAGCGCTAGTATGAAAATAGGATAAAGGATAAATGTCAAGGCTCGGAGCTAAAAATATCAGTCATATTCCGTTTGCACATGAGTATGTGTTCCGTTCTGATCCATTTGAAGTATGGGGGCGACGTAGAGAGGATCGTATCCTCTTGGCCATCACCATGGGAAATCCACCACCTTGGTCATCACCACGAGACATCCACTCACAGAGAGACAGGGAGACAGAGAGACGGGGACAGGCGTTAGTGGTGGGCGGACATAGCAATAGATACAGTAAGCATATTATGTGAATATAACAGAAGTACTTAACCCAGCAATGAACTAGCAGGCATGGTTTAAACTTTAGACGTTGTAGGTCAGACAGAAGACGGTATGAAACTGATCCATGACCTCAATGGTGCACATAACCAATGTGGGGGTAGAACAGTCACTGCAATCTCTAATAATAATAATAATAATAATAATAATAATAATAAATTGTATTTGTATTCCACTTTTCGTTCACTAGGATCCCAAAGTGCTACAGGGTTAAAACATAGTTAAAAAGGGGCGTGGCTAGGCGAGCAATGGAGTAGTATGATTTTCTGTTTTCGCTCCCGTTGAGCCTCTACTTTTTGTTGTTTTATCTTAATTTAATAAGCTTACGGATTTACATAACTTAGTGAATCTTACTCAGGGTACATATGTTCAAACCGTTGGTAATTTTTTACACGGACAGATGGCATCAAACCTTCGCAAATTTGGATACGTCCCGGCTACAAGTAGGCCTGAGAAAGCCTCGGGTTCCGCCTCTGGGCCACCACCGACCACACCGTCAAAGATGGCCGACGTGGATACCAGAGCCTTAAAGATGGAGATTCTCCTCACGCTGAAATCCGAAATCGCAGTGATAATACAATCGGAATTGAAAGGTGCACTTTCCAAGGAGTTCAACCTTATCAGAAATGATTTGAAAGCGATAAAGGAGGAAATGCGAAGCTGTGTAGCGACACTGCATGTGGACATTAACAAAATGGAGGTTGCGGTTAAGGACGTGGAGGGTGGTCTCTCGAGGTGGTCGGACGAGGTGGCAACGCTACAAGTCACAGTCGACCACCTAAAGACGGAGATGACTGGTCTCAGGGGAAAGTGTGACGATATGGAAGGAAGGATGAGGAGATGTAACGTGAGGATACTTGGAGTAGCTGAGATGGACGGCTCAAGCTCTACTGCATCGGTCTCAAAGCTGCTGAAAGACGTGCTACAAATGGACCATGAAGTGCTGGTGGACCGCTCGCATAGAGCACTGGGGCCGAAGAGGCCAGACGGGAAGCCCCGTGCTATCGTGGCTAAACTCCACTATTACCAGGATTGTGTCGAGGTGTTGAGACGGGCGCGCACTGAGGCTCCATTGCAGGTCAACGGAAAGTCTATTGCAATCTTCCCCGACTATGCCACGGGCGTTGCGAAGGCCAGGGCTGCGTTTACGGAGGTGAGGAAGCTATTACGCAACCGTGAAAGCATCCAATACGGCATTCTTTTTCCGGCCCGACTTCGCATCACGCACGGGGGAAAAGAGAAAGAGTTCACCGATGCAGAGGAGGCAATGAGCTACGTCAGAAAGAACATTGTGCACGCAGCGGCGGGTGAGACCACATAGAAAGAGAGATGTGTCGGTGTGTACGTGCTGCTTATAATATGCAGGCGATGTGAACAATGTATCATATTAACTACAACAGGACAATATGTATATAGAGGCTACTGTAATGTCTACTGTGTGATCATTTATGTGTAGCATCGTCTGCCTAGCATTGAGAGGACACCACTGGACACTGTTTACCAAGCTAAGTGACTCACCAACCTCCAGCAAACTCGTTGCCCTCTACTTATGATGTACAGGTGATGTGAACAGTGTATAATTTTGGCCCCAATAGGACAATGTGTGTATACACATACAGACATATAAATATGTACACACATGCTCACACCTAAGATGGCGCACGCGCCCGCATACCTAATGGAGCTAGAGATTCTAGGCGTACTACACACACGTGGGCGTGCACTACGTGCATGCACAGACACACATTAAGACACGCAAACACATTTACACATTATACAGACACGGGGGCACGGACCCACACACTCACGCATACACACCCATATGTTTACACCTTGGCTGTGTTCGATACATCCATATACACACACACATAGGATCACGTGCACGCAAATGCACGAACACTGAAGGGCATATGCCCAGGTACACATTTGTAGACGCACGGACACACGCACACTCCCACACCTCTTCCAATTCAATTTATTTTATTCTATATCACCCAATCAGGCACCCTTTTTTTGTGTTTAACGGGGCATGTTGGTTGCCCTTGCTCGGGAGTAAGATGTTTTGCCTTATTTCAGGGCCTGCTTGATGTGAGGTTGTTAATGTTAATGTATTATTGTTATACTTACCGTTCACTGCTGCCACCTATATTACCCTACCTGGTTGGGTGTATCCCAATGGACAGCTGAAGACCTTATATATATATATAATACCAATATCTTTTTTTTTCTTCTCTTTATTATTTTCTTTTACCTAAGGGGCTCGACGGGGGCCTGAGCGGCTGGCTCCATACCAACATAAGCACATTATGTGTGGATTCGTTTCTGAAGGGTATTTTGGGCACCTTGTTTTTTATAGGTGTCAGGGGGGGGGGGGGGGGGGGGTACCGGACTTGTACATTCAACATGCCTAACTGATCAGACGTCTGTTTTGCTTTTCACCTGCAGTTGTGCTGAGCTCTCTATAAGTTCCAGAAGCATGGCCTCTCTCATCTACTATGATCGACACGGGTGATACCATGGGGCTGGAAGGGTGCTCTGTCAATTTCGTGAGTTGGAATGTTAAATCACTCAACCACCCAGTAAAGCGTAAGAAGGTACTTACACATTTAAAACAACTCAATTCAGACATAGCGTTTTTACAGGAGACGCATTTAAAAACTGCGGACCATGCTCGACTGGGGGGAGGATGGGTGGGACAGATGTATCACTCCAACTTCCACACAAAGGCCAGAGGAGCAGCCATTTACTATGTCAAGTGTAGAGGCCGACCCTGCAGGGCGCTATATTATAGTGGTGGGGAAACTGCATTCATTTCCCGTCATTTTGGCTAATATCTACGCACCAAACTGGAACAACCCTACGTTCTTCACCAGCCTTTTTTCCCGCCTACCCGATACGACCTTGCACCATCTCATCCTTGGCGGCAACATGAATTGTGCACTCTCCCCGGTGCTGGACCGTAGCTCGCCCAGGAAGGCCCCCCAGTCCAGCTCGTCCCGTGCAATCCGGCGCTTTCTTAAATCATATGGGGTAGCTGACGTGTGGCGGTTTCGTAATCCTACATCCAGAGGATACTCCTTTTTTTCCCCGGTCCATAATACCTTCTTGCGCATAGACAGCTTTCTCCTGGATAAGAGACTCCTTCCCCTTGTAACCAAATGCGAATACGGAGCGATAGTTATCTCGGACCATGGTCCCTTAGTTATGAAAATGAGTATCCCGAATACACGGCTCGGCCACCGCCAGTGGAGACTCAACCCGTTGCTTCTGTCGGAGGAAGCCTTCACAAGCTTCATCACCTCGGAAATTACATTATTTCTCAACATTAATAAGACTCCGGGAATGTCTTCTTTAACCATTTGGGAATCACTGAAGGCGTACTTAAGGGGACAGGTGATTTCATATTGCGCCAACCAAAAGAAGATAAACACGGCACGCCTTAAGCAACTGACGGACGAGATTTTGGAGCTAGATAGACTACATTGCCACTCGCCATCAACCGACACGGTGAAAAAACGTATATCGCTGCAAACTGAGTTTGACCTCCTGTCAACGTGACAGGCTGAGTACCTCATTACCAAAATGCGACAGGGGTACTATGAACATGGGGAGAAGGCCGGACGGATACTTGCCCATCAGCTGCGACAAAGAACTGCCAACCAGTCCATCCCCTCTATCAACGACGAGCGGGGCTCAAAAGCCACTGACAACCTTAAAATTAATAAAAGCTTTAAAACTTTCTACCAATCGTTATATACACCTCGGACTCGCAAGTGGGGCCCTCCACGCTAGACGATTTCTACAGGACCCTCCGCGTTCCGACAGTCGACCCAGAGAGGGCCGCAGATCTGGAGGAGGGACTTACGGTTGCGGAGATTACATGAGCGATTAGATCTATGCAGAGTGGCAAGTCCCCGGGGCCAGACGGTTACCCTACAGACTTCTACAAAAAATTCTCAACCCAGCTGTCCCCACTGCTGCTAGCCGTATTTGACGAATTGTTCTCGAGAAATTCTCTTCCTCCGACCATGCGCCAAGCGGTTATCTCCTTAATCCTTAAGAAAGACAAGAACCCCCTGGAATGCGGCTTGTTCCGTCCAATTTCCCTCCTTAACGCCGATGTCAAGGTTCTCGCTAAGGTTCTGGCCCGTCGTCTAGAGGGGGTTCTCCCCTCGATTATCTCGCCGGACCAAACAGGCTTCATCAAGAATCGATATTCTTTCTTTAATATCAGACGCCTCCTAAATATCCTGTATAGCCCCTCTCCACCCGGAACACCTGAGGTGGTCCTCTCCCTCGATGCAGAAAAAGCGTTTGATCAGGTGGATGGGACTATCTTTTCCACGCTCTGGAGAGGTTTGGGTTTGGCCCTAAGCTCATAGCTTGGATTAAAATTCTATATACGTCTCCGATGGCTGCCGTTCGCACCAACAACAATCTATCCACCTACTTTGAACTCCATAGGGGTACGAGACAGGGATGTCCTTTATCTCCACTCCTTTTCGCGATCGCAATGGAGCCCCTTGCGCTGGCTCTGAGGCAGAATACCGATATCAAAGGGATCATGCGCGCGGGCTCGGAGCATAAAGTCTCGCTCTACGCGGACGACATGTTGCTGTACATATCACAACCCCAAACGAGTCTTCCTCGGTTGATGACCCTACTTGCGGACTTCGGCAAAATATCCGGATACAAAATCAACATTCAAAAAAGCAAACTGATGCCCGTTGGCACCTCTGCGGATCAGATACCTCTGAGCACATTCCCGTTTAAAATTAGCCCTAAAAAGTTCAAGTACCTCGGGATATGGATCACGCATGAACACAAGGACCTATATATGGCTAACTATCAACCTTTACTGTCCAACCTGGCGAGAGATATTGAACGTTGGGACCCCTTGTCGCTATCCCTGGGTGCGAGAATCAACACAATAAAGATGAATGTATTGCCGAAATTTCTATATGTATTTCAGAGTCTTTCTGACCAAAACATTCTTCTTCAAGATAAACAACCAGATATCTTCCTTTATCTGGAACAAAAAACCGCCCTGGATCAAAAGATCTATGCTGCAGAGACCCCGCGTAATGGGTGGGATGGCGCTTCCAAACTTTATTTACTACTACTGGGCAGCAAACATAAGATCTGTTATGGTTTGTAACCGACCCCAATCGCACAACACAAGACAGGTATGAGAGTAAGCCAAAACAGGGCATTTATTCAATACAAACAAAAAGCGGCACTGTCCCTTTAAGGGAGAACACAAAAACACTGGAACAAAGAAATAGGGCAAAATGTGGCACTGTGCCTTTAAGCGGCGAGCAGGCTAAGGGAAGGCTAAGGGACAGGGCCAGGGCAAAGGTCAGGGCAGGAACAGGGGCAATGGAGAGGGGGAACAGGGACAGAGGCCCGGGGAGGCGGGCTGGAGACAGGGACAGAGAAACAGGGTTAAGGCCTAGGACAGGGCGAGGGCCAGAGCTGCTTACAGGGATGGCAGGGTTCAGACGGCGGAGGCCTGGCAAGGAGATCCTCCTCGGAAGTGAAGAGATGCATCCTCCCGTGGGATAGGAAGCGATGCGCGCCGGCTTGAGCGTCTGGAGTAGGAGCGCGCCGGCTTGAAGAGACGCATCCTCCCGTGGGATAGGAAGCGATGCGCGCCGGCTTGAGCGTCTGGAGTAGGAGCGCGCCGGCTTGAAGAGACGCATCCTCCCGTGGGATAGGAAGCGATGCGCGCCGGCTTGAGCATCTGGAGTAGGAGCGCGCCGGCTTGAAGAGACGCATCCTCCCGTGGGATAGGAAGCGATGCGCGCCGGCTTGAGCGTCTGGAGTTGGAGCGCGCCGGCTTGAAGAGACGCATCCTCCCGTGGGATAGGAAGCGATGCGCGCCGGCTTGAGCGTCTGGAGTTGGAGCGCGCCGGCTTGAAGAGATGCATCCTCCCGTGGGATAGGAAGCGATGCACGCCGGCTTGAGCGTCTGGAGTTGGAGCGCGCCGGCTTGAAGAGACGCATCCTCCCGTGGGATAGGAAGCGATGCGCGCCGGCTTGAGGTCTGGAGTGGGACACTGGAAAACCTGCCGTAGAGGATTAGAGAGCGTAGACGGTGTCCCACTCCAGGCAAACGGCGACAGGTGGTGATGGCTGGCACCTCGTCTCACGCCGGAGACGCGGCAGGTGATGGTAACGTCCAGGACTCCATGAACACTGAACACAGAAAAGGATAAAGAGTCCAGAACAAAGAACCAGCATACAGAACGACCCGACGAGGACTGGAGGGGAGGTCCAGGTATTTAAAGCCCTCTGGGGCGCTAATCATAACTTATCACAGCTGTGAAAGGTAGTCCAAGGGTGGGGGCTGGTGAAGAGCAGAGGAGAGTAAAACATCGCGAGGGTGGGGGCTGGTGAGGTGAGGAGACAGGGAATTAAAGGTCCAGGGAACAGGCGAACCTCACAAGATCGTTATTATACTGGGTAAGGGGGGAGGACACAGCCCCCTGGTGGACAGTACTGGAGAGTGCGTCGGTTAGGTCCACCTCCCTATCTGCCTTGCTATGTGCTAAGCTCCCGTTCACACAGCCCATATCTAGCTTTACCTCGAACCCAGTTGTCATCCACTCGATAAAAGTGTGGAACCAATTTAGAAGAACCTTCTCCCTCAGGGAACTATCACTGGCTGCTCCGATCACAAGAAATCACATGTTTGTCCCATCAACGATGGATAAGGCCTTTGACAGTTGGGTTGGGAGTGGAGTGATTACGCTGTCTGACCTCTATATAGACGGCAACTTTGCCTCCTTTGATCAGCTAGTACAGATATACAAGATCCCTAGGTCACACTTCTATAGATACTTGCAACTCCGGAGCTTTGTAACTTCGAACTCGGACTGCTAGCCAGTGTGCCCTCCGGCCTCCCTTTTAGACTCAATATTGAACTGTAAACTGATCCAGAAACAGGCTATAAGCAGAATTTATGAACTACTTAATAGAAGGAACTCGACACCTTTAGACCTCTTCAGGGGCAGATGGGAGGCTGACTTAGGTGAACCAATCACAGAGGTAACATGGGACAAGATAATACAGGGGATTTTCTCCTCTTCCATTTGCCTTAAACATGCGGTTATCCAATTTAAAATTGTACACCAACTGCATTGGTCTAAAGCAGACCTGGGCATTCCGCGGGATGATTCTTACCAGCCCGCGAAAGATTACATGATAATAATAAAAATAAATAAAAAAAAAATGTAATTATTTTAATTTTTTTTTTTTTTACCTTTTTCTTTTCATGTCAACATTCACACGCACAATATACGCTTACCTAGGATTTGACTTGATTCAACAACAAAGCAGTCGGGGCAAGCCGAAAACAGTAGAAAGTGTGGTTATTTGAAGTTTGGATTTTTTTCACAACTGAGGTAGGTAGATTACATTTTTAGAGACTAAAGTACAGAAAAAAGGTACCGTTGGGTACCGGTATCGATTCACAGGTACCGGTACCGTATCGGTTCAAATGTGAACGGTATACCCATCCCTACTGAACACACAACTGCAGGGCAAGGGCATTTTTGCTCATGAAATGCATAGCCATGTGAAAGCCTTCATGACAAAGTTGCAATTAATTTCAAGGCAACTAGGCAGCAACAATCTCAAACACATGAAAACCCTGAAAGAAGTCAAACCATCAGCTGATCACCGGCACAGGTACTCATCCATGTTGGGAGCACTGCATGATGAATTTTCAAGGCGTTTTCAATATTTCAAAAAGGTTGAGGATGAAATGCAGCTGGTTTCCTCTCCCTTTACCTGCAGTGTTGATAGTTGTTCAGCTTGAACTCATTGACCTGCAGTCTGATTCACTACTGAAAGAGCACTTTAAGTCAGCATCACTGCTAGAGTTCTACTCTGCTCTCAAGGAGGAGAACTTTCCAAACATGAGGAGACATGCTCAGAAGATGTTGGTTCTCTTTGGATCCACCTTGAACAGACATTCTCAGTCATGATGTTTACCAAGTCCAGGTACAGATCCTCTCTCACTGATGAACATCTGGCAGCTGTGCTTCGCATCTCCACCTCAGACATGCAACCTGATTTTGATGGACTTGTTAAAGCTCAACAGAGACTGGATTTCTCACACTGAATGAAAAAAGAAATAACTGAAGAACACTAAAATGTGGAAATATAACAAGTGAAATGGGACACTTGATATTTTTTTTCTTTTTCTTTTCACAGTTCTGAAAACATTAAATGTTTAATATAGGCATGTAAAGTAAAAAAAACTGGGACACTTTTCTTTACACAGTTCAGTGACATGTCTTGTTTACTTTGGCTATAAGATGATGTGATGTCTTTAGAAAGCTAAGAAAATCCTTGTTTCAATAGTATATGAAACTCAAAATGCCCTTTGTTATTAATGTTTAACATTTTTTGTTTATCATTTTGGAAATAAATTCTATTTGAATAAATGATATTTTTTAAAGCTAACCTCACCTTTTAATTGCCAAATAATAACATGCACTCTTACCAGGGGTCAAAACAATGCCATTTACTGCTTTTTATATAGAAATAAAATGTATATTATGCATAATTGAGTTTGGAATTTTGGCCCGGCCTTCCAACATATTTTCAGTTGCTCATACGGCCCCCTGGGAAAAATAATTGCCCACCCCTGGTCTAAAGACAGGCTCTCTAAGATATATCCCGACATAGACCCTCAATCTATTGTGGGGCGGCGTGGCTCAGGGGTAGAGCGGGTCGTCCAATGATCGAAGGGTTGGTGGTTCGAATCCCGCTCAAGCCCATGTCCATCCCACTGCCGTTGTGTCCTTGGGCAAGACACTTAACCTACTTGCCTCGTATGAATGTGTATGCATGTGAATGAATGTTGGTAGTGGTCGGAGGGGCCGTAGGCGTTGATTATTTGCCACGCTTCCGTGAGTCTGCCTCAGGGCAGCTCTGGCTGCAATTGTAGCTTACCACCACCGGTATGACTGTGTATGAACGAATAATGGACTCTGTAAGCGCTCTGGGGTGTCACGAAGAGCGCTATATAAATCCAATCCATTATTATTATTATTATTATCTATGCGACCGCTGTAGACAGGCTCCAGCCACTCTGCTCCACATGTTCTGGACGTGCCCTAAATTGCACACCTACTGGCAGACCATCTTTGACACCTTCTCTAAGATATTTGGAAAGGAAGTGGAGCCATCACCATATATTGCATTGTTCGGAGTGGCCCCAGCGGACATCCACTTTAGATGGTAGGAATCTAGAATGTTGGCCTTCTGCTCACTTTTGGCCAGAAGGCTGATACTATTCAAATGGAAAGACCCGGGACCATAGGCGGCGGGTATATATTAGAATATTATGCTCGGAATCTTGAAATGTATATAATATGTGCGCAGGCTGCTGGCTATTGTGTGTGTCTTGTGCTGCAGCCGGCTGGCCGAGGTGTCAATGACGAAGGTGTCAATCGGTGGCAGCGTTTAACATTCCAGGTACAGGCAGTAACCAATCACGCATAGGCTCAGGTTAAATAATGTAGCCAATCACATCATTCACATGATCATCCTGATCCCGTATTTTCCCAAGGCATAAACAAAGCAATTTAACTACCGATCACCTGAGGCTGTATGTTGTTTTATCTTGGCAAACAAGCGCTTGCTCTAAGAGGACATGATGAGAGTCCAAGTTCATCAAATCGTGGAAACTTTTTAGAGCTACTGTATGTACATTGTTTTCAAAGCATGATGAGATTTAAATTACGAAAAACGTTCCCTTCATTGCAACTTGTGATTCAAGTTGTGAACGGTCTTTCTCACCAAGACGAAACGTTGCATTTATCTGCATTAAGGTAAGACAATGGTTAATATATTATTGGATGCCTTCATTTGAACACTTAATTTGCACTATATGAAATGAGTGGGGCTCGCTGTAGTAGCCTAGTAGTGTGTGTGTGTATATGAAATCAGAACCTGGACAGCATAATTTGCGTGCAACCAAAAATAAAAGGTCAAATTTTTACCGCTACGCGCGGGGGGCGTTCCCTTTACAGCCTTCCCTGACCTAAAGCCCACACGCCGTCTATGCCCGGGACCACCTGTCTTCGGCCACTGGATGAGAGAGGTCATGTATCATATTAAATTGGAGAAGATCAGGTATACTATCAGAGGCTGTACCGAAAAATTCCACAATATTTGGGATCCTTTCCTGACTTTCTTTGGGGGTATGGAAGCGGATAATGTGACGGAGGCGATCTGACTTTTTTCTATTATGTTCTTACTTTTCCTCTTCTCTATCTGCAGAATACAAGGGATATGTGACTGCTGTCGGGTGATTTAAAAGCTAAAAGGAAAAACAATGATTAACAAACGATCTAAGATATTGTAGAATGATTTTGTCTGGTATAGGGGTGGGGGGAGGGAGGGAGGGAGGGAGGGCCTTATTTTATTTTTATTTTATTTTGGCCCATGCGGGACCACCTGTAAAAACAAAATCTCAAATAAAAAAACCTTGATAAAAAAAAAACAGTTAAAAAATTAAATAATTATTAATAAAAAATAAAATACAGAATAAAAATTTTATAAAAATAGAACATAGTTAAAAACATAGTATAAACAGAAAATTTAAGATAACAGCAAAGGCCTTTTGGATTGGGAGGCTGTTCCACACATAGATATATATAGAACACTAGATAGCTTAAGGCGGAGTCACCAGCGTCGCTGAACCGCCACCATCTTGCCCCAGTCAGCCTTGAGTGAGGGTGAGTGATCTGCACAGACAAAAATACTCATAACTCACTGAAATATTGACGGATTTACAAACGGTTTGGTTTATTACAAGCATTATTAACGTGGCTATGATTCAAGCGGTTTGTAAAAAAAACATCTTAAAAAAAAAAAAATTATAAGTATGCAGTATGATAACTACATCTTTGATGTTTATAGTAAACCAACCCGTTTGAAAATCGGTAAAGAATTGAGCAATCTATGGTTATTTAAATAGTACATGCACCATAGACATTAATGTTATCAGTAGCTGAGCTGCCTGGGGCAAGATGGCCGCCCTTCGACGACGTCGCTCTCCATTGGCCGGCAGGGCGGGTAAGCTATCTAGTGTTCTATATATATCTATGGTTCCACAGGCGTGGTGCAGCCGAGCAGAAGGCTCAGTTACCCATGGTACAGAGCCGGGTACTGGGGACCCGAAGGAGCCGGCTACCTGCAGATCTGAGGGTACGGGTGGAGGATTGTAGAGTGATGAGTTCCTAAAGGTAGAAGGGTACGTGTTGGTTTATGCAGTTATGGGTGAGCATCAGGATTTTGTAGTTGATCCAGGATGATACGGAAAACCAATGTAGTGAGTGGAGGATGGGGATTGTGACTGCAATCGCTTACCACTATCATCACCACCACTATCATCACCACTACCATCACTAACACTATCATCACAACTACCAGTATCATCACCATCACTACTACTATCATCACCACCACCACCACTAGAATCACCACTATCATTAGATTTAGATTCAGATTTGTTTATTGTCACGTATTTTCAGTACCTTACAGCAAAGAAATAGTGAAATTATATTTGTTGCGGTCCCTCGACCATAGCAGCTTCCAATAATATAAATACAATAACATTAGCATAGAATAAGAATAATAATAAAATAAGGGGGGCATCAATGGGCTCTGTTGACAAGTCTGATGGCTTGGGGGGAAAAGCTGTTGGTTCTGGCTGTGTGGCTGCGGTAGCGCTTTCCAGACAGCTGGAACAGCCCATGTTGGGGTGGATTAAGGTCCTTGATAATTTTTCTGGCTTTTTTAATGCACTGGCTCTCATAGATGTCCTGGATGGAGGGAAGCTCACATCCACAGATTTTTTGTGCTGTCCTCACGAGGTTGAGGTCATATCACCACCACCATCATCATAATTATCATTACCACCACCATCACTATAACCACCATCATCATCATTATCATCACCACCATCATCACTACCACTATCACCACCAC
>NC_140180.1:76845675-76892028 GCF_963971535.1 Notolepis coatsorum | reverse complement strand
GAGAGAGGGAGGCTGTGTGAATGGTACGGCGTTCGTGTAGGTACGTGTGTGTGTATGCGTGTGTGTGTGTGTGCATGTATGTGTGTGCGTACATGCATGTGTGTGTGTGTACGTGTGTGTACGTGGGTGTGTGTGTGTGTTTGCATGTGATTGATAGCACAACAGAGCTGCTAATGAGATATGCATGGAGGTGGGGGGGGGGGCTGAGATCTATAAAGTTTGCAGTACATCCCATCAGTGATGGGACAGTGAGATATCACAGTAATCACAGAACTCCAGGGCGCCCCCAGAACAATTTGGAATAATTTAATTATCTCCTCAACTACAGGATATAGACAGCTTTGGATTGCTGAATGTAACCATTATCTAACAACCCAAATCTTCCCAGATATAGAAGAAAACCGTGCGTTACAGCATCCATCGCCAAGTGCTTCTGCTGTGCAAAGCCAGAGGTGTACGATAAGACTTGGTTTGGTGCTGCCACCCTCTGGTGAAAGTGATTTATAGCATGGTACCTGTACCTGGCCGTCGGCCTGAACACAGAAAAAGGTCCAGTGAATGGGCCCCGCCCCCAAAACCTGCATAAACGCAAACTGAAAGAGACTTGTTCAGAGAAACCACACAACACATATGTAAAGTATGGAAGCATATATTTAATTTCATTTAATTTCAAAACTTTAGGTCTGGCCTCCATGACCCCCCCCCCCCACAGTGGTTTATTTATTCCATTTGATGATTTTCACATTTCTGATTTCTCTCAAGTCTCCACCGTAGCTGACCTCCGGCGGACCGTCCACGATGTCTATCCAACCCCTGACCCTGTTAACCCTGTGCCTGACCATGACCCAAAGGTGAGAGGTTAAAGGCCAAACGGGAGGATGTATGGGGTTGACAACACAACAATTGATACATATATTGATTAGTCCATGTATCGCTATAGATTTTACTGCGTGCCAATATGTGTTTTCTCTATCAATCTATCTTTGTTCATATCTCTCTCTCTCTCTCTCTCTCTCTCTCTCTCTCTCTCTCTCTCTCTCTCTCTCTCTCTCTTCTCTCTCTCTCTCTCTATCTCTCTCTCTCTCTCTCGCTCTCGCTCTCTCTCTCTCTCTCTCTCGGTGTCAGTTTCTCTATTTTCCCTGGCCAGAACTGGGGAGACTGGAATGATTCCCAGCTACAGCCCACCATTCAGAGGCTGATGAAAGGCTACAATCGCTACCTGAGACCCAACTTCAATGGTGAGAAGAGAGGAAGTGGTGGGAAAACAATGAAAGATTAAGCCTAATTTAAAGGTGCTATAGATAACATTCAGCCACTAGATGTCACACTAGAGCACCAGCATGTTATTTATTCAATCACGTGGGGAAATGGGAAGTAGGGAGGGGATACATGCATGCAACATGTAAACAACAACATTCATTTCGGACCAGTAATTTTATTTTTATTAAGCAATTAATCAATAATACTTTATTATTATAATATATATTTTTAAATGATCGCTTTACAATTTTCTTTATCTAGCACCTTTAAACAAAGCTTCAGATTCAGAGCTGTCAGGGATTTAGAATTCTAACAAACAGCAAATGTAAATGGCACCCGGCTGCCGTCGTGTTTACTCCTCTTCAGAGAGATGTAGTTTCTGCTAACTCAAAGACTTTCCCGTTTCGATTCACTGTGTGCTTCTGTCTCTTTATAGAGGGTCCTGTGGAAATTGGGATGAGTTTGGACATCGCCAGCATTGACGCCATCTCAGAAATCAATATGGTACACTTTATTCTTATATGACAGGTGTGTGTGTGCGTGTGTGTGTGTGTGTGTGTGTGTGTGTGTGTGTGTGTGTGTGTGTGTGTGTGTGTGTGTGTGTGTGTGTGTGTGTGTGTGTGTGTCCATAGAGAGAGAGAGAGAGAGAGAGAGAGAGAGAGAGAGAGAGAGAGAGAGAGAGAGAGAGAGAGAGAGAGAGAGAGAGAGAGAGACTGCATCATTGAGTCAGTGAGTGGTAATCTTTTTTATATATATATATATCGAAAATGTATTCCTGTTGTTGTTTACATGTTATGTGCGTCGTGCATGTATCCTTATGATGAATTGAAAATGGGGGACCCTGATGTAAACAAGACGAAAGTCTTTCTCTGGTCTGCATCCCCTTAACAATTGTGTGTATTGAGCTGTACTGTATTGTACCCATTCTGTTAATAACATGTTCAATCAATCAATTTCAATCAATCAATCAATCCTCTCCCTACTTCCCATTACCCCACAGGGAATGCACCTGATTGGATAAATGACATGCTGGTACTTAATGTTGAAAGATCATTGAGAGCAAGCTCTCATTTACAATGATGTCGAGAAGTACATCACATAGTAAATACAAAAACAATATAGAAACAGAATCAATCAATTAAACAATTTAAATAAATTAAAACAACTACAGGCTGAGGTGAAATGGTTGGCTATTAAAGATTTTAAATGACCAATGGATATTAAAGTATTGCATTTTCAGGTGCTTTGTGTCAGGGGAACAGAAGCTAAAAGAAGATTTTCCTAATTCAGTACAAACTCTGGGGACCTTAAGCGTAAGCCAACCACCAGTATGATATGGTCCAGAGTTCCAGTAATGAAGTGATGTATGGTGGAAGGTTATCAATAATGGCTTCATACAGAAACAGATGCCAGTGCAAGTCACGTCTTTCTATCAGGGAGGACCATCCAACCTTATCATACAGGATACAATTTAATTTAATTTAATTTCAAACCTTTATCTCAACTTGTGAGACACTGCGGTAACCCTCGTGTACCGCAGTGCTTACAAAACAAGACACAGTTATCAGTAGGTTCATACAAATAGGCACAACAAATCAGAATAAACAATAAAACAGTTACAAGTCGATGCACAGTGGTCAGAGATCATACTTTTAAATGCAGCAAGAGAAGGAAGAACCTCCAGCTTCAGAGTCAGTTGTTGGAGGGCATTCCAGGTGTTGGAAGGCATCAGGTATTGGAGGGCATTCCAGGTGTTGGAGGGCATCAGGTATTGGAGGGCATTCCAGGTGTTGGAGGGCATCAGGTATTGGAGGGCATTCCAGGTGTTGGAGGGCATCAGGTGTTGGAAGCATCAAAGGAAAAAGCAGTTTTTCATAGTTCCTTTCAACCAGATGGCTGCCATAACTGAATGGAAGGATTGGAGGGAATTAATCTGTACTAACTATCTCTCTCTCGCTGTCTTCCACCCGTCAGGACTACACTGCCACCATCTTCCTGCGCCAGCGGTGGCGTGACTCCAGGCTAGTGTTCCCGGGGAATGAGAGTGTGAGCGTGGACGGACGTCTGGTGTCTCTCCTCTGGGTCCCCGACACCTTCATCCCAGACTCCAAGCGGTCCTTCCTGCACGACGTCACTGTGGAGAACCGCCTCATACGCATCTTCAGTAACGGAACTGTTCTCTACGCCCTGCGGTACGTTGTGGAAACGTTTAGGGTGTATGTGTTCCAACCCTGCCTGTATTAGGGGCACTTCACACAAAAAAACAATGCTGATTTATACTGCACATAATCTCACACACATCCAAAAAACGGTGTTTTGCACAGATGCATTTAGTCATGAGAGTAAATGAGTTTGAATATGGCCACCAGTGATGTCATCGGGAACATTGAATCATTGTGTTGGTTTAACCCAGGCTCTAAACTAAAGCTGAGTGTCGTGCCTACGTGACACTAGACATGATTTGCAAAACATTACATATCTTTGTGTTTGTGATAAAGCGTTAAACTTTAAATAGTACCTGATCGATTTTATCCTCTCTCTTTCAACATTTTATGTATCTCTCCGTCGCCCACAGATCGGGACTTCAGAAAGACACGCATCTGGTCAGATGAGCTCAGTGGTACACTAGTTGAAGAATCATGGCTAGGATTCAAAACCAAATTCACAACAATACTCAACAACATGGCCCCCCCTAAGAACCATCAGGGTTAAAAATCACGCTGAGCCATGGATGTACTCTGAAATACTGACTGCTATGAAATCCAGAGACAAAAAATGCTCTGAACTTCATAAAAGTCAGTCAAAGCTTGCCAAAAGCACAAACAGAGATATCCAAGCCCACGTGGTAGAACTCAAAATACAACGAAACAGGCTAAGAAACGATGTAAACACCATGATCAAATCCACAAAAAAAATGCATCAATGACAAAACTGAGGGAAACAAAAACAAACCCTGTGAACTTTGGAAATTACTCAACAACCAACTAGGCTGCAGCAAAAAACTTAAAGCCAGATTTACAAACATAAACATAAAGACAGAAAACACCCCCATCACAAGATGGATGTGGCCAGATACTTAAACATTTTCTTCACAAACATAGCCACAACACTGGTTAATAAACTACCCTCCCACATTTTGGGGTAGAACACATCCTAGCCTACTACAAAAACCTAGAGGTCCGCAAAGACGACTTCAAACTTGAAATGGTAACAACAACAGCTGAGGTACTCAGCTGAGCGCCCTCCAACCTAACAAGGCCACTGGCCATGACAATATCCCATCCAAAGTTACTTTCTACGAACAGGTCGAAAAGTACCTTGTGGAAAAAAATCGAATCTACGAATTCCAATCTTGCTTCAGAACATCCCACTCCACTGACACATGCCTTCTCTATTTGAATTATCTTTTTTCCCTTTCTTTTTCCGTTTTTCTCCCGTTGAGCGGTTCTCGAGTTACATGCCAGTATTTGAGGCTTGTGCAAAGTACACGGTATTGCGCAAAATACCACTCCCGACTCAGGCTGCAGTAGTTCCGTCAATCTAGATCCGATCTCGAAAATGATTGTGGATCATTGTAGACAATGAGTGTGGCTTCCAATGATACCCCATGTGGGGATGTGTGAATCAGGGATCTAGGTGAACAACTAAATTCTTTAACAGGAAGCCAAATTAATTGAAGTCTATGAGAAAACTGAGTTTTTCTTTGTACACAGTTTACCGAAATCACTCCTAATCACTCATTTCTGAATGGATCTTTATGAAATTTGGATATGTACTCAGGCTATGGCTCCGTCTGGGTTTGTAAGCCATACCACCTTCTGGTGAAATACTACCTCTGGACTACTAACTACTACAGAAAAACTCGAGTAACAAGTTTTTTTACAACTCAAGTTCAGACCTATGTAACTCTATTACGTTAGCACTAAAAGTAAATGTATGCATGTGCTATAAGTACAAAGTATGTTGTTTTGGTTTTCAAAAAAAGTATGCAGTCCTCAAGTTCAAGTAAAAAAATTGCCACTTTTCTGCCCACTTGTTAAGAGGTAAATGTAAAATATTATTTATGCTCACACAAATGTAATGTATGATGGTGGCTTTACACTACACCAGAAATAATGGGTAGGTTCCCCTGAATCATTAAAAAAACACTTGATGCGGACTCAAAGAATAAGTTCAGATATATATACGTTTTAGCCCCGCACATTTTATGTTATTTTTGTGATACATTTTATTTTATTTTCCATTTTATTTTAACAACAAAACAACATCAACATCAACAATAATAATAATACGGACAAGACAATAATAAATAATAAATACAAAATACCAAATACAAAATACAAAATATACCAAGTGGAAAATAAAAACACTGCAAGCTACATAAAATACATTAGACATTAGACAGACATCCCCCCCCCCAAGACCGGTGATGATGTCATGCCAATTTGAAAGAAAAGCAAACAATTAGCTAATGACAACCGTCTTCATATGACAAATTATTAGACTATGAGAATATGTTGAGCAGCAAAGTCATTTCAGTAAAGAGCTGATATCAAGCGTGAATCCACAGCATCTGCTACTGCATTCACAAACACTTGACCTCCAGGCCTAATTTCAGCCTCCTAGGGTGAAACCTGTGGCCGCTAGAGACACTTTTATGGACCAACCAACCAACCAACAGAGCAAGCTAGCTATAAAGCTGCTGGTCACTAGGCTTGGGCGATATGACGATGTTATTACTATTGTTATTAAGTATTGCACACATGGTCACGATAACGGCCCTCATGTGTTTCCGATAACAGAGCGATATTCAATTCACCTGTTGCGAATGTTGCGCTATAGTCATCTCTCTCTTTCCTTTTCTCCCTTGCTTCACTGCATTGTTGTAGCTTATCAATAAAAAGTTACATTATGTGAGCCTACATTCTGACCTTGTACATAATGTTACCCCATGTAGCCTAACTTAGTGCAGAAAACTTTGGAAAGATGTCAGCTAATTTTGGTCCAACAGTATACTGCTAACAGCAAATAATATCGTTGCCATCAAATATTTTCAGTTGGTAAACTAGCAGCAAATAATACTATTGTTGCTAGAAAGTAGTTTCTGTGGCAAACCTTTGGCCAACTATATTATGCAGTAATGAAATACTTCCATTGTTTGCCCACCGTATAGTTTATGGCAATATACAAACCAAGATAAAATCAACATTGAAATCAAAAGGTGAAAGTGGAGATGGATTGGGCTACACTTAGAACGGAATCAACTAAAATAACATCACAGACTCTGGACTACAACCCACACGGAAAGAGGAAGCCAGGGAGACCAAAACCAACTGGAGACGCTTCACGCTTGAGCTAAATAAGACCAGACCATTACGCAGACGAGAGTGAGGTGGAGATCCATGGTGGACTCCCTACGCTCCCAAGGGCCAAGAGGATTAATGAAATGTATATATATATATACCATATATTATAGCTATATAGTAACTGTGAATGTACTGTGCATTTCTCCAGATGGAATGACTAATGAATGAGTCAATAAATTATTCCAGCAATACCAGTAGCCCAATATCAAAAGATGGACATGAAATCACACAGCTACAAAGTGTAGCTCATGTCATGCTAAGAAGATGTTCTATCTCAAAAGAAACAAAAATGTGTTGTGCTCTGAAAGGCTAGTCCAACGCCTGATGTATTTGCAAATGAATCGTAAACTGGCCGTGGGCTGCTCAAAAACAAAAAAGCTAAATCATTCATGTATCAGTGCTCGCTCAGTGCTCGCTCAGTGACGTAGCTTCAGCTAAAACCACTGAATATCCCTATCCCTCGTTTGTTTCCCCGTGCCCTTAGGGCGGTTCAGTTTGAGTCTGTGAAAATTCATTAAATGTCCTTTTTATAGCCAGAAATCATCCAAACGTCTGACCTACGATGTCACACAGATGTACACTTCCATTAACAGTAAACTGGAATGACAGAAGGTAATTTGAGAGTACCCAGGGCTGTGTTCTGGGATGTGGGTACATTTTGGGAGGGGGGGGGTATAACATCTGTGGTCCTCAGGAAGAGTCATTTAGTTACAGAGATAACAGCTAACGGAGATCTGAATAAAATTCCCTGCTCCTTTTTCGCTCGTGGAATGTGCAAATTGGGAGGTGCTTTTTATTATGAAATTATGCTCTTGTGCTTTTGTGGAGTTGTGCATTGTCATAAACGGAACAAACAAAAACGGTCTGGAAAGCGCTACCGCAGTCACACAGCCAGAACCAACCGGCTGAAGAACAGTTTTTCCCCCAAGCCATCAGACTTGTCAACAGATCCCATTGACAGCACCCCCTCCCCTCTCTGCCCCCCCTCTCTAGCTTTAAGGAAAACGTGTTCATGTTTAAAATGCTGATTGAACTAAACTAGTCAAACAGAATAAATAACATGCGTGAAATCTGACTGAATTAAACCTTGTCTACATCATCATGCCAGTTAACCGTTTCACTACCACACTACAGAAGGTTAACCGTCTGTAGTATGGTAGTGAAAGGGTTAACGTTCTGTAGTGTGGTTGTGAAAGGGTTAACCCTTTGTCGTGTGAAAGGGTTAACCTTCTGTATCGTCACAGTGAAAGGGTTAACCCTTTGGTAGTGTGGTAGTGAAAGGGTTAATGAAACCCTGTCTTCATCATCATGCCAGTATGTAGCTCTGAAAAACATTTGAAAAAAAGAAAAAGAAACAAAAACATATAATATTTTTATAAATATGTTTATTAAATTTTTTTTTATTTACAAACTTTATAAAAAAATGTATAGAAAATTAAACATAAACACCCACAACACTCCCGTGGCCCATCCCAGCACCCCCCACTGCCCCAGCTCAACCACCCTCCCCACCCAAGATCACCCACCCACTGCCCTCAATCTCAGGACACCCCCCCACATCTCTAACACACAAAAACATAAAACAATAATGAACAAATAACACTACAGTACAAACAATTAAAGCAAAAACAAAGAAGAAAATAAACAAATACAATAAAAAGAAGAGGAATGGGGGGGGGGTGTAGCTCAGACCCACATCACTCCTCTGCTAGTATCAGGTGGGTCTGTAAGTGGGTGATAAAGGGTCTCCACGTTTTCTCAAATTTGGCTAAAGATACTTTCAATGAGAACCTTATTTTTCCTAGTTTTAGAGCTCATTATCTAATTTTGTGTTTCCACTTCCCAACAGCATCACAGCCACCATTGCCTGTAACATGGACCTGACCAAATACCCCATGGACAGACAGGTGTGCACCCTGCAGCTGGAGAGCTGTGAGTACCTTAGTCTATTGTCACCATCATCATCATCATCATCATCATCATCATCATCATTACCACCACCACTATCATCATCATCATTATCACCACTATCATCACCAACATCATCATCATTACCACCACTATCATCATCATCATTACCACCACTATCATCATCATCATTACCACCACTATCATCATCATCAGCATCATCAGCATCATCATCGTCATCATCTCAACCATCAAGTGGTGATCCAGTGAGTATCAATCTGAGCAGAAATACATTTTATTATATATTATATTATATATAATGTATTTATTTATAAGACACATACATATATAATAAAAAATTAATAAAGACAGCTCTGTGTGTGGTCAGGGGGCTACAACCTGCAGGATGTGGTGTTCTACTGGACCAGGGGGAACGACTCTGTGAAGGGTCTGGACACGTTGCGTCTGGCCCAGTACAGCGTGGAGAGCTACTACACCTCCGTGTCTGAAGCTCAGTATGAGACAGGTAGGGTCTCGATCCAACCTCAAAACACTGTTTACTGGAGGTCGACAGCTGGTTGCATGAAATGAAATGCTGGGATAGTGAGTGGAGAGTGAAGCCCAAACCTGACTGGACCCCATGTGCTTATGCTAAATTCTCGACAAATTACACTTGATAAGATAAGATATGTTAAGATAAGTTAAGTAAGATCCGATCGGATCCGATCCGATCCGATACCATGCGATACGATACAATACGATCCGATCCGATACCATGCGATACGATACGATACGATACGATACAATACAATACGATACAATACCATGCAATACAATACAATACAATATGATCTGATCCGATCCCTTTATTGATCCCCTTGTGGGAATTCAGCACATTCATAGCAGCATGGGGAGGGGAGGTACAGGTATGGGCAGGGTAATAGAAGAAAGACATAAATAGGCAATATAATGAAATATGAATATAAAAATATGACAAAAATAAACAGTGTAAACAATATTTATGCTAATAATAATACAATATAATCTGAATATATACTACTGTATGAGTAAATAAGAGACTATAATTGTTAGAGTCGCTGCCGGTTTTGGAGTCAGACACATTTAGTGGTCAGACATTCCTAATAGTTCTTAGGGTTTGGTTCATATGTTCAGGTCTGAATCAAGCTCTAGGAGAAGTTCCTACCAGGGTTCCTTCAACTAGAAACACACATTATTCCATTACTATAACCAACAGGATGTAAGATAAATCCTACCTGCCCAGAGACAGGAAGTCAGGCTACCAAGTGAATGATGTGTTTTTGTACAGAAATAGAGCTACCTTCCCAATGATTAGCAGAAAAAGAGTTGTTGAGCCAGTTTTGGATTACAGAGATGTGATTTATAGACAGCAGACTCTTAAGCCCTTAGACTCTGTATATCATTCAGCCATCAGATTTATCACCGGTGATAGTTATAATACTCACCATTGTGTCCTGTACAATAGGGTTGGGTGGTCCTCTCTGGCGGAGAAACAAGATTTGCACTGGCATCTGTTTCTATATAAAGCCATACTTGGAGATTGTCCAAACTACATTACCTCATTGTTGCAATGGACCTCTGGACCATATACAGTAGTATACAAACAAATGACTGGCTCACACTTAAAGTGCCTAGAGTTTATACTGAACTTGGTAGATCTGCCTTTGGCTTCTGTGCTCCTGAATGGTGGAACGCCCTGCAGGGAACATTGAAACTAGTGTCCATGGGTCGATTTAGAGCACTGGTGACCAAGCAGGTCACCATAAACTGTAATTGTTTTAAAATGTGTAAAGGAATACATATTTTCTGTTCTTGTATTACTGTAGTTTTATACATTTTTAATAAACTTTTTATTTTCCCTTTTTCTCTTTCTTGTGCTTTGTATATTAATTGATGATTGTTGATGTCCATCGATGATGACTATGTGCTACTCAATGACATTTTAAATGAGGGTTGCCGCCTCAGTGAAAATATTTTAGTCAAAATAAAGATTGAATGAATGAATATGAGAAGGAAGAGGTTGTTTTTCTCTATGTGTCTCATTATAGGAGCATACCCCAAGCTGGTCTTGCACTTTGCTCTGCGTAGGAACGTGTTGTTCTTCATCCTGGAGACCTATGTTCCCTCCACCCTGCTGGTGGTTCTGTCCTGGGTGTCTTTCTGGATCAGCCAGTCCTCCGTCCCGGCTAGGACCTGCATCGGTCAGTACATTTATATTTACATTTAGTCTTTTAACTTTAACTTTAAAGTTCACTTCAACTTCAACTTCAAATTACTTTATTTTCCTTTCGGAACTTCATTTGTGCAGTGGTTAAAAGACAAACCTACAGTCACAATACATAGACACTCACCACTATAAAAAAAAAACACCAACTACATTAAAACTATAGTACTTAAGGCATGATATATTAAAATCCATGTGGAGCAGTTCTATATGTATATAAATAATAGTAGTACAGGTGATATATGTCCATCAGGTGGAAGTGAGAGTCTATTTTAAGTAGTCCAAAGTCCTTGGGGGGGGGGGGGGGGGGGGCACCAGACCTAGGTGTTCAGCAGTCTGATGGAGGTTGGCACGAAGCTACCTAAGCCCCTTTTGTTCAATGTTGAAGCTCTGTATCGACGGCCTGAGGGCATTCGTTTGTAATGGGTGTGAAGGGTGTGTGTGTTGTCCTCAACTATTTGGGAGGCCTTTTTAACTGTCCGTTTCTGGTGAAAGTTATGTACAACAAGTCAGGAAGGGCACAAATCTAGCAGCTAAGGGTAAGTAATGTTGTTCGTCAACAGTGTTGATCTTGAGTGCTACAGTACAGTCTTGAGTGCATAGTCGTATAGACATAATAGTAGGTAGAAGGGGTCCTACTAATATCTTGTTTAATATCTGGAATACTGGGAAACCGGAGGGTTTGCACAGTTTGCACTCACAACTGTACCCAACTAATATGAGACATGGATATACCACAAGGCAAGCATTAGATTAATGCTTTACTTTACCTCTACCAAAAACAAATGCTCTGAAAAAGATGGTAATGTATAGAGCAGTTGCTTATTGGAATAGTATACAGAGAAATATAACTATGGTAAGGAACAAATGTATGTTTAAAACAAAGTTTAAAATTGCGCTCAGTAATAACGAGATACATTTTGGTCATTGACTTATTATGGAAATTAGTATGGAAATATAAAGGTGATCGGTGACTTGAGACAAGTTATGCTATATTATGAGTTAAAATCATATAAACGATTGTATCTCTTTTGTTCTTATGGACTGATTATGGAATTATGTATTCTATGGTTGGATAATTGTGATATCTGACTTATGAATATTGAGTGAGCTTTGATTCACTTGTTTTGTTTGTTGTGATGTTTTCTTGTGAGTACTTCAATGTTTGTGGTTTTATATTTTAATTAAAAAAGAAAATTGTGTTTGTATTTTAAATGTTTGGACCCCAGAAAGAGTATTCTCACCTTGGTGTAGACCAGGGGTGTCAAACTAATTTTCACAGAGGGCCACATCAGCATTATGGTTGCCCTCAAAGGGCCAAAGACCGTATAAATGTTAATGTAAAATAAATGTAGCTACTCATTTACATATTGTTAAACATGTTGTTTCTGTATTTATTACTTATTCAAGTTATACATATTGCATATGCATTTGCATAGATGTAAAAATGTATGTTAGCTTATGTTATTTTAACAAATAATTTTAGTTTATCAGAACCCCATACTCCATCAATCAATGATCAAACCATTCAAGTAAATAACAAAAAAGAATATCATCAAATACAAGCTATGACATTACGTTTGTTCAAAACCTTTTTGTCACAGTCAAGAGGGGCAGAACTAACAACTGTGAGCTGCAAAGAACACGTGGGACAGATGTAGCAGATGTTACAAAAACAAATGGCTGCACACAACCTTGCAGAGGCCATACATCCAACTAATGGAAGATAGTTTAATTAACTTTAATTAACAGATTGCAGAATGGGTACAGTACAGTACAGCTCAATACACACAATTGTTAAGGGGATGCAGACCAGAGAAAGACTTTCGACTTGTTTACATCAGGGTCCCCCATTTTCAATTCGTAATGAAATTGCTATTATGTGTCTGCATGAACACACAACTGTAACTGTACTCAAAAATAACAAAATAAGGGTTGTCTCAGTTCACAACTATATTGGTCAAGTTTTGGGTGGGACTTGTTTCCGTCCCTACAGCTTCTTATTCAATTGAGCGAGATGCTCGGTTATGTCACACAGCCAGTTTGCATCTGACAGTTCAGACAATATTTCTTCAACCCTTTGTTACCTATTCCGCCTGGATCTTTTTTGTATTTTGGGCTGTAAAATTGTCAAAGAATGTCTGAGGAGTAAGTGCTTTTGGCTTTTTTCCTTTGTTACTTCATCAATACCTCAGATGTTCAACATACATGTATGTGTAAGAATGTGTAATAACTAAGGCTGTCAAAGTTAAAGCTTTATTAACGCATTAACCCACAATTATTTTAACGCCGCTAGTTTTTAACCCAAGATTAATGTTTAAAAAAAAAAGAAAAAAAAGTTTTTCTTTACCAGGGCTCTTGGGGGGCCACAACAAATGACGTGGCGGGCCACATTTGGCCCGCGGGCCATGAGTTTGACACCTATGGTGTAGACTAATGGGGATCCACAATAAAACAATAAAACAAAACAATCACCATAAAGTACCACAAAGAACCACAAAGTACCACAAAGTACCCCAAAATATACCCCAAAATACCACAAAGTACCTCAAAGTATACCACAAAGTACCCCAAAATACCATAAAGTACCCCAAAGTACCCCAAAATACCACAAAGTACCACACAATACCACAGAATACTCCAAAGTACCGCAAAATACCCCAAAGTGCCTGTAAATATACCACAAAGTACCCCAAAGTATACCCTAAAATACCACAAAGTATCACAAAATACGCCAAAGAACCTCAAAGTTCCTCAAAGTATACCTCAATGTACCACAAAATACTGGCTCAGAGGTAGAACAGGTCAACTAATGATCATATGGTCAGTGGTTTGAATCCCAGCTCCTTCTGTTCACATGCCGAAGTGTCCTTGGGCAAGACACTGAACCCCAAATTGCTCCCAATGAGCAGGCTACAGTAGCACCTTGCATGGCATCTGGCTGCCATTGCTCTGTGAGTGCATGTGTGAATTGGTGAAGGAGAGGCAATTATAAAGCTCTTTGTGCAGGTAGGAAAGCGCTATATGTGCAGTCCATTTCCCATTCCCAAAGTACCACATATCAAAACAAATGTTTATTTTAATATATTATAATCTCCAAATGTAATAACATCTGTATTGAACACTGAACAAACAGTATAACATTTTTGAACAAATTCCAGTAATGATGGAAGAAAAGAGACAACAGTAGGCTATACACATGACAACATAACAGGAGATTCTAACTGTGTCATTACATTACATTCTGTGTCATCAAATGTTTTGCCGTTAGTTTTTGGCCAGACTTTTTGCCTAGCTGGGGTACCACTGGAATGCTCAACTGCCCATCATTAGATTCTATCGTTTTAGAATTTTAAATATAGCTCATTCTGCTCATCTTTAGTCTTAGTATCCCATATGACATTGGGGACCTCATATTTTTTTAATTCTGGTTTTAAAGTATAATTACCTAACATTTCAGGCACTTTGGGGTATTTTGGGGTATACTTTGTGGTACTTTGCGGTATTTTGTGGTACTTTGTGGTATTTTGTGGTACTTTGTTGTTATTTTGGGGTATGTTGTGGTACTTTGTGGTATTTTGTGGTACTTTGTGGTATTTTGGGGTATGTTGTGGTACTTTGGGGGATTTTTAGGGTACTTTGTGGTATTTTGGGGTATACTTTGGGGTAATTTGGGGTACTTTGTGGTTCTTTGTGGTACTTTATGGTGATTAGTAGGACCTGGTAGAAGTGCTGTATAGGCAAGGTAGTAACCTAGTAGCAAAGTACAAAGGTTAGTATTTTCTTTTCAGATATTGATATTGACTGTGGTGGGAAGTTCATTCCACCATTGTCGAGCATCAGTACAGTCATGTTATATGTACTTCATTCCAAAAAATATTGTATCAGTTATGAAAGGCACCAAAGGTAGATCCTTTTGAGAGATGCACTGTTGTAGTTCATTATAATGCATTGATCCTGCATGTACCAAAGACGATAAAAGTGATCCAGTGTCTTACTTTGGGTAGTCTATTTGAAGTGCCTTAATAAAAGTTTTCTTATATGTACAGTGTACACCATTTTTAATTAGTGCTGCTGGAGCCTCTGTGGCCTGTTTATTAAGCAGTAGCTCCCAACAGGCCGTGGGATATGGTTATTATATCACAGCTAAGGGCTGTTGTTTGGCGCGACACAAGGTGGAGCCCCTTAGCCTGAAGTGAGCTGCTGCTTTTATAAAACAGGTCACCATGAATACCTGGTAAAAAAAAAAAAAAAAAAAAACACAGCAGCAGCAGCAGCAAAAATTCAATAATTTATTGATAACAAAATAATTCTTCCGCAAAGCAATGTAGTTTTTTTTAGCAGACATTTAGCAGAATGGTTGCCAGGCAACATGCAGAAGATGCAGTGGAAAGCAGGCATCTTTATCAGGAAGCTAATGTTATGCTAGCAGACATCATGCCATGGTCGCTAACGTTGCATAAGCAAACAGTGAATATGATCTAACAGTTTAACACAATAGGTAGCTATCCAGCTGTCTAATTGAACAAAAAAAGATGCACACTCACTGACAGAGCAGCGGAAAGCATGCTAATAATCTAGTCAAGCAGCTTAAAGATTAAGGTGATTATTAACATTTATCTGGATATCACCATTGTTTAAGTAGTGTTGAGTTATGTTAGCCTTCCTCTTTGTGTGTGTTTGTCTTGCATGGTGCCAGAAGCAAAGATACTCTCTCGTTGTAGCTGCTGGCTTGTTTATTTAAGGGCTTGAGATAAAAGTGAATTGGCATTTTATTGGAATTTTATTGCACAAACCTTGAAGGGAATATCAGACCTCTAATTCCCAGATGTTTTGTCTATTAGATTATAGACAGCAGAGCCCAGCTTTGGCCATAGGAGCTTGTTTCTCTCCAAGGTATAGAGATGAGAAAATAAAAAGAGAAGATACAGGAGAAACAAGATCAAACTATACTATGAATTAAAAGAAAATCCTTGGATAGTACTTCTCTGAGTAGAGCAAAGGGAAGTAAAAGTAAAGTGGGATAGAGGGATTCTGAGCTTGATTCACTCAAAGAATGTACTCCTCTGCACAAGGTCTCTCGAGGAACTAAAACTCTGTATAAACACGGCCACAGACCCTGGATAATTCAGTTGAATCTTGGCATTTTTATTTCACATAATCAAAGAGTAATAAAAACAACAGCTGTGTCTTCCGGCTCTGCTGACGTCATCAGTGACTGAAGCAGGTCTCGAGGAACCAAATCTCTGTATAAACACGGCCACACACTCTGGATAATTCAGTTGAATCTTTCCATTTTTATTTCACATTATCAAAGAGGAATAAAAACAAGAGCTGTGTCTTCTGGCTCTGCTGACCTCATCAGTGACTGCAGCAAAAACAGCATATGATCGTTATTTATTCTTATCTTGATCATGTACAATAAATAAGTAAAATATATATTTTAGGGCATTCCTGTTTTATTTGGTAGGACAGTGAGTACTGGAAATCTGGCAGAAAGAGAATGTGACGCAACAAGGTGTCAAGCCGAATTTGAACCTATACACTGCCATTTCATGGTATTTAAAGGGATATTTCACTTTTGTAGAACTTGTTAAAATTCATTAGTCTTACCCCCCATCTAAGGTCATCTACAAGGAAGCTAGTGACTGCTTGTGGCAGGGACAGCAGTGGTCACTAACTTACTTGTAGATGACTTTAGATAGAGGAAAGACTGCAAATGTTTGATAAGTTCTACTCAAATGAAATATCCCTGGCGAGAAGTAAGCCCATATGGTCCGCGTTCACACACTGACTGAAATATACGTTCTATACCATGACCGTGTGCCATACCTGACCTGCATCGGATGACAGTGGAGGGATCACAGATGGGACTGTCATCCGTGTAACACTGTAATCCACCCTGCAGGCGTGACCACAGTGCTGACCATGACCACTCTGATGATGGGAGCCCGCACCTCCCTGCCCAACGCCAACTGCTTCATCAAGGCCATAGACGTGTACCTCGGCATCTGTTTCACCTTCATCTTCGGCGCCCTGCTGGAGTACGCCTGTGCCCACTTCTGTACCATGCAGCACCAAACCATAGCCGACTTACAACGGGTGAGTAGCAGGGCTGGGTATCGGCAACGATTACCCGATTTTTAATAAATTATTACTCTACATGAGGATGTTGTCTATAGCAGCTTTAAAATGTTGCAAACTAATCCTGGGAGGCGGGGGAACCCGGTAGAAGTGTGTGTGATGTCTTGACCGAGTTTCAAGTTTAATTCATAAAAAATTTACAAGGCAGGGTAGAGCAGCATACAAACGAAATCCTGAAATGGGTCAAACATCGTAAGCAAAAACCATGAAATTAAGAGTCCAAGGCAAATTTCCCTATGGGGACAATTAAAGTATGAATGGTTGCATTTTTATGCTGCTTAAGTGCTATTCACAATGGAACAACTGCATACATTTTTCAGTATGTTTGGCCCCAGTGGGGACAGAACCACTCCCCCTGGCAGCGTTAGTGCCATGCTCAGACTGCCAAGCACCAGTGGGGACGGAACCACTCCCCCTGGCAGCGTTAGTGCCATGCTGACTGCCAAGCACTCTGTAGCTCCTTATTAAGCTACACAGGACCTACACATACTGTATCATGTATCATATATTATATAGTATATATCTATATATTCTGTGTATCTTATTATTAAAATGTTTATTATTATTATTATTATTATTATTATTATTATTATTATTATTATTATTATTATTATTATTATTATTATTATTATTATTATTATTATTGTTACAATTATTATCAAGGGGCTACAGTGGCTCAGGAAGTAAAGCGTTGTCTGGTATTCTTTTTGATCCACTTTTTTCTCCCATTTTCTATATTTTCTCCCATCCCAATTTCCCATCCCAATTTCGTCAAAGCTGTTACAGTATATACATGTAGTCCATTTACCATTATTCTCTCTCTCGCTCTCAGGATATCTTGAGGGAATTCCGTGATTCCAATGGGATCGGCTCTTTCCCTATGATCCCTCCTTCCAGCCATACAAATCAGCCCGTGGAGATGTGTTCCGACACAGGGGACACAGCGGACCAATCAGTGACAAGTGACAATGAGTCCAAAGAGAAGAGAGCGGGACAAGGGTGCAGCCTGTCTTCGCTGAAGGCGGTGTCCCGCAGGGCAGCGTCTGTCTTCGTCGTGGAGAACCCGCACAACATCGACCGTCACTCGCGTACCGTCTTTCCGGCCACCTTTTTCTTCGTCAACATCCTCTACTGGCTTTACTATCTCTTCTTCTGATGCTCCAGAAGCGTCGCCTAGTGTCTTTAATCATTCTCTAAAGGCCGTGCTACCTGCTCGTTCTGAGGCCCTACGCCCGTCTCCACCAGTCTCCATCAGTCTCCACCGCCTGGTTCGCAGCTGACCTCATCACCTAAATGTTTTGCTCTGCACAAGTTGTTTGCGTATGATCTATATATATATATAGGCTCTAAAGTAGCCTAATGGCAAAAGAGTTGGTCAGGAACCAGGCACTCTACTCTCTCTCAATCTGTATTGTAAATTACTATACATCAGACCGGCAATATACGTCATCCAACATGGTGTTTGTTCATAAACTACAACTTTAGGACAAAACACAGGGATATAAATCACATTAAAGACCATCAAGGTCCAGAAATAGTCATTACCTCTTAGTTGTTTAAGTCACTTGGAGATTCATGAGTGAAATTATGAAATATCCTGCAGCTGAATGGGGAAATACCATAGAGACTGAAGGAGCCTGAAAACAGATCAAACTTAACTTTTGACAATGGTGTGAACGCTCAATGGTGGCCAGTGTTGGAAAGTAATTGCTTGACTTAACATGATGCACTAACAAAACAAAAAAAGTTTCAAACAACTTTCTGCCGACGGTTTTTATACAGGCCAGATAAAAACAGTGTCTGTGTTTCCCCCAAAAGTAGGCGCGGCCATGAAAAAAAGGCAAAGTACCCGGTTGTGTCGGTCTGATGTATTGGTCATAAACAAACAGCAGACAAAATACATTTCTGTAAAGGTTATGTAAAAGTGCAATATGTATAACAATACATTAACATCTGTCATGTGGCAACAACATGCATGAAACTATCTATCTCCAACTGATCGACAGGACACCAGATTTTGTTGGCTGCCCACATGATGTAAACAATGGACTGCCTGAACTGCATCGCACTATAGTGTGCTGCATTGAATTGCCTTCATATTTGTATAAAGTGATACATTCAGTGGTGTAAAACTTTTAATCTCTTGCTTTGTTTATTCATTGCTTTCATACATTATATGTATGAGTTGATTGATACCATACACATTTACTTCACACTTTGTCATGTGAAACAAAAACAAATAAAACGGTAACTAAGAATGTGTTTTTTTGGCATTTATGGTATTACAACTCACAGCCCACCATCAATTACAACTAAACTGTCCACCGTCAATTTATGAAACAACTGGAATGTAAAAAGTTAATTGTTTCATTCCCTTATCCAAGCAGGAAAATGTAAAGTGCAAAAATCAACCACAGGTTTAAGACAGAATGCGTTAAATGATGTAGGACTGTAGGATATTTACATTGGTTTGTGTCGTAGCACCATTGATTAGAGTTAGTCAATGTATTATCTGCATGCAAGGTTTTCATTTGAGGAACAATTAAAGGTGCTATAGGTATTATTTGTATGTAGAGTAATCATTTAAAAAGAAATACACCCACAGCTTTTAGAAAGGTGTGGAATAAAAGTAGTGCTTTTCCCCACAAAAAAATATTGATTGAATTTATAATAAAAAAAAATATTGGCAGGGCCAAAATGAATGTTGTTGTTTACAATGAATATTGTTGCATGCATGTATCCCCTCCCTACTACCCACTTCCCCACGTGGAATGCACCTGACTGGATAAATGACATGCTGGTGCTCTAGTGCGACATCTAGTGGCTGAATTATCTATAGCACCTTTAAAACCACCTTGTACAGTAGAAACTATACATAACAGTAGTCATGGCTCACTATGTACAAGCAGGGAGAAGAACGTCAAACGTACATTATGACCTGTCCTGCATCCATTCACTCAACACAAAATAATGTCTCTCTTTCAACCTGGCAACCTTAACCACTGTACATTTCAATTTGTTCAACGCCGGCTCCGACGTTCCCAGTACCGTGACCTATATATATATATATCAATATATATATAAATACCTTTCAAGGATCGGAGACAATTCGACTTTCAACCATTTAAAAATAAAACATTTTAATCACTATATTCGTTCATCGATATGAGCGTTCACCCTGCAGTCATATCTTTATGGTATACAAAAGAACCTCAGAGATCTTAAAGTTTTCATATTTAGAAAAATTCCGTCTTCCGAGTTTAATTAATTGAAAGTGAATTGAACCTTTTCCAGATGCTCTCAATACAGTTCTCTCTTTCAATACATGTCTCTCTTTCAATATACTTCTCTCTTTCAATACACTTCTCTCTTTCAATACACTTCTGTCTTTCAATACATGTCTCTCTTTCAATACATGTCTCTCTTTCAATACGTGTCTCTTTTTCCATCTTTCTAAACACATACGACTTCTGACTCTCCTCCCTCTCACTTAGATCTGTATGATTCAAGGCAGTGCTAACGGTTGTAGTAAGGTGAAGAAACGACGTTTTTGAAAAGAGCGTTGGCATGCCGCGGTATCTTCCACACCAGGCAGCATAGTGAGACAGTAGTGAAAGCCATATTCCGTGTGGTCTTACTCCTCCTAGTGTCCATATTGTCTTACTACAACCTTGCTGAGCTATAGGATCAGGAGTGGATTCCCGTGGATGCAGATGGGTCTATCTTATTATTCAACGTGTGCGTTTGTCGGAATGGTCTACGTCAAACCCTTTAAATGTGTCCATTCCCCGACATTTGTCTGTTTTCCACGCGTGACGTGATTTGATGTTAGGTTCCTTTCTTCGATTCCCATTCCTGGAGAAAAACAGAAACAGGCAGAGGTTTGATGTTGAATACTGTCTCTGTCTGTCTCTCAAGCAGAACCCACTTCTGCTTTTCAATTACTCTCTACATTGTACAAATGTGAGGACTGCACACAAACAGAGAGAGACAAACACACACACACACACACACAAGCAATGCAACCACTATGAAACCCCATTATTACTACACTTGCACACACACGCTAACCTTGCATGGCAACTGGCTTCATCACACACACACACACATGCGCACGCGCACACACACACACACACACACACACACACACACACACACACACACACACACACACACACACACACACACACGTGTTAACATGGATACACACACAGAGGCAGTTGAGTGGTGAGTGCACACTGCACAGTGCTGAGCGACATTTCCACCATGATAATCCATTAGGTAATGACACTCTGCTGTGATGCTATTAACCACCCATAGAGCCAGGGAGGGAGGTCTATTAATAACTACACACTGTTTAAATGATTCAAGCTGAGGAAGAGAGAGAGAGAGAGAGAGAGAGAGAGAGAGAGAGAGAGAGATAGAGAGAGAGATGAGAGAGAGATAGAGACACAGAAAGGGAGACAGACAGAGTGAGAGAGAGAGATTTTTATTTTATTTTAGAAAAACATTTATTTACATAATTATCATTACAATGTGTATGTCAATACAATTAAATAACTAACTACACATTATATCGGGCAACATGTGTCCCCATCACACTTAAAACCACATGAGGGGCGCCCCAGTGGCGAACCACATAGCGAGCTCAGCCGCGACACGGCCGACCCAGGTTCGACTCCCGAACCCGTCGTTATTTGCCGAATGTCTTCCCCCCACTCTGTCTCCCATTCCTCCTCTGTCTCTCTCTACTGGACTGCCCAGTAGCGATAAAAACGCCAAATCTTTGAAAAAACCACATGAGATCTCACAATAAAAAAAAAGCTAAAATACACCTGGCCTTCTGCAACACAACAAAAAACATTGAAGCTCCACCCAAACAAAAAAAGTATCCATACTTCCATTCAACACATAATATGTCATCAAGAACAACATATGAGCAACCCAAAGGGGTCCCGTCAGTCCATTTGTGTCAGTTTTTATATCCAGCGCATGAAATAGATCCCCTTCATCAGGACCTTCCGTTCCACTGAAATAATCCTGCAACAGGTATTGTTCCCCGACGCTCCGCGCTTCAGTCCAATCGTCCAAACAGACCCTGTTGTGACAGGCTGTCCTCAGCCCCAATAAAGAAGCCACTTCCTCTGACCCGGCTACATCCACACCATCTTTCAGTGTCATTGTCCCAACTGCTTGCAGACACTGTCCAAGCCCAGGTCTACTCCCTTCCTGAATGTCCAGCCAGGCTCCATACATCAGAGGCTCCATGATCTCCAGAAGGAGTGCACAACACTATTATCCTTCATTATAATACTACATTATCAATTTTTTTGATCTTCTGCACAATTTTTCTCAGTCTAAAAACTTCCTGGGAAGTGTACCCCCCATTGTTCGTCAACCTCATTTGAGTCTTTGCTGAAAAAATAAACATCTCTAAATCTTCAAAAAAATCTCCAACTTTGACATTTTTCAAATTTTTTGTTGTGTGCAGGAACTGCTGTATCTGCCTGACTGCATAAAAAAAAATTCGTTGTGAATCAGACACTTGAGAAGCATTTGAAAACTCATCTTCCTCAGCACTTGGGACGTCTGTCCCCCATTGTTTTTCAGCCTCATCCTCGTCCATGCTGGACTGAGAGGAACCTGTGTCTTCTACACCCTCCTGACTCTCTTTGACCAAACTTGTCACTCCTTCCTTATCCTGAGAGCCCACCCCTCCATCACTTCCCACCACGTCATCCACTGTCTGACTGTTTACATTGTCCACCACATTCAGCTTTTTACCTATTACTTCACTTGTCATATTTTCCTTATTCCTTTTCTTACTCTGACGCGGTGTTGGGCTCGGGGGGACCAAAAAACCTCTGCTCTCCCCTATTACCTCACCACTTGTTGAAGGGGGGGCAGCATCCCTAACTCCCTACTCTGTACCTGCACTACCACTGGTTGACGGGGGATCAGCGTGTCTCACCCCTCCCTCCTCTGTACCTGCACTACCCGCAGCTTTGCGCTGCTGAGCCCCGTCTCTCACTCCCTCCTCTGAGGGGGGATCAGCGTCTCCCACCACTCCCTCCTCTGTACCTGCAGCTCTGCGCGCAGCACTGCGTCCCTCCCAGGGCTTAGATTGTGCACCTCTCCCCTCTTCCCTCACACAATCGCGGACCAAATGTCATTCTTCTCCGCACTTGAAACACTTTGAGTTTCCAGAGTTCACAAAAACGACGTAGTCAAAATCATCAACTCTTAATTTGAAAACCAAATCAATCTCTTCTCTGTTGTTCTCGAGAATCATTAAAACCTGTCATCTCAGGGCGGTTAGGTGGTCGAGCGGAGATTGCGTTCGTCACCAGCCCCGGAGCTGTGAGCTTGGTTCGCCTGTTCGAATCCAGCTCACAGCTCCGGGGTTGTCACCAGCTTGGCTGGCCGTCTGCACTGATACAATTGGCTGTATCAGAGGGTGGGAGAAGCTGGCGGGGTGGGTCCGGGTCGTTGTAAACAGCGACTCCTACAGTTCGGTCGGGGCGCCTGCTAAGCGCGGATTGGACGTGAGGGGGATAGTGTGGTCCTCCCACACGCTACGCCCTCTCAATGAGAATCCGCGCTGCCAGGTGAAAAGAAGCGGTGATTGGCTGGACGTGTGTCGGAGGAAGCACGTGGTAGCCTCCACTCTCCCAAATGATCTGACTGTGGGGGGTAAAGCGCAGCGACCAGGAAGGGACTGGGAATTGGCATACGACTAACATTGGGATGGGAGAAAATCGGAGGAAAATGGAGGGGGAAAAAGACCAAAAAAAAAAAGAAAAAAAAAAAACTGTCATCTCGGGGGTGCTCCAGTAGCACACCATGTTACCGCGCTGCGTCGCGGGACTCCGTGCTGCGTCACGGATCTGGTTGACTCCGAGTTCGATTCCCGGACTCGCCGTCATTTGCCGAATGTCTCCCCCTGCTCTCTCTCCCGTTTCACCCTACAACTGTCGGTCATGCTTGACCAGAAAAGCGATAAACGCTAAAAAATAAAGTAAAAAAAAAAAAAAAAAAAAAACTGTCATCTATGTGAGACAACATGTTTTAACAGCGGAGATTTGCATCCAGATGAAAGTTTCCTTATCGGGGAAATTATCCTCCCATATCGTGCAAGTTGATTTATCAGTATTTCGTCACTTTTGAACGGCGGGATGTTATTTATATTAATCCTTCTGCCTAGTGTGGAGAGAGGCTCCACGGCAATAAACACATCCTCTATACTGACTCCGGATTCTACAACCGAGTGCACCTTCTCAAGACAGTTTAGAAAAATGACAACTCCACTGTTCATCCTCGCGGCTGATTTCACACTTTTATGTCCAACGACCTTACCTATTGCCAAGCTGCAATCCTCTACGGACACATTAGAAGAATTCATCTTTAGACCATGCTTACTACCGATTTTGGCAAACTCCATACTGGCGTCTGACGTCAGCCCGCGGCACAACCTGGCCGACTGCCAAACAAACAAACTCCCCACTTAACCCTATACACGCCAAACACAGAGCAAACTAACACTACACTATAATTACAATATAGCATAAATAAATTTAACTATCAGGATAAATAATGAAAAACCGAAAAACTCACTCCTCACGCAGCTCCACTCTCCAATCTCCAATCTCACTCCCAGCATGCACTGAGAGAGAGAGAGAGAGAGAGAGAGAGAGAGAGAGAGAGAGAGAGAGAGAGAGAGAGAGAGAGAGAGAGAGAGAGAGACACACAGAAATGGAGACAGACAGCCAGAGAGAAAGAGAGAGAGGGAGGGAGGGAGAGAGAGACATAGGGAGAGAGAGAGGAAACATCCTGGAGTCTGTTTCAGGTACCTTGGCTTTCTGCATGACGGTTCCTCTGGATGAGGCGTAGATAGACGTGGGCCTCTTCAGCATCTCTGACGCACAGTTCACTGGTACAGAGTCACTGTAGATATTCTGGCTCTTTGTAGAGCGAGGCTAGACAGACAGGATCAAAAGTAAGGTTAAGTGTGGTGGTTGGGATGACTTCACTTTAAAAACACCTCAGGAAGTGGATTTTATTGTAAAGGTGCTATAGATACAAATGTTACGTAGACTAATCTTTTAATTTTTTTTTTAAATAAATAATACATCCATAGAGCTTTTAAAATGTGTGGAATAAAAGTATTGTTTTCCCCCCAAAAGAATATTGATTAATGAATTTGAATTTACATGTTGCATGCATGTATCCCCTCCCTACTTCCCATTTCCCCACGTGTAATGCACCTGATTGGAATGACATGTTGATGCTCTAGTACGACACCAAGTAGCTGAAAGTTATCTATTGATCAACTCTATCAACAAGTAAATGAGGATGGATGCTCCATCATCAGGCAAGTAAACCCGCCTCACTGAACTGAGAGTGAATGGCTCCCAGCCCGGTTGCGTGAATACTTTCGGCAACCAACATGCCCTTCCGCGTTGCTCTGATTGGCCAGCGTTGGCCAGCGCTCTCCTGCGTGAATACCAGCGCTCTATGCTCGTTTACCCTCTACGCCGCGCATGCGCATGAGGCTCCCCCAGGTTAATAATAATGCGAGACGCAACGCGATAATCCCCCTGGTTAATAATAATAAATGGATATCGCAGAACACGCCATATTAGCAACGCTGGTTAATAATAATAAGCGGGTATCGCAGAACATACATGATAATACAGCTGTCAGAAACTGTACATTGTAACGCTATATAACATAACGCTATATAATGTTATTTCGCGTTTTATTCATACCGTTATTTCTCGTGACAACACAGCCCAGTACCATGTTCTACATATAGAACCTCATCTCATGCACCGGTTTGAATCAAAGCCCTATCGAAAGTACTCAAGCTCTACTGTCTTTAACTAGTATAAAGCATCAATGTGCAGAAACTACATTAACGCACCACAGCCTGTCACAAGCAGTAGAGATGTGTCGTAGCAATCCGAAGTGACATTGACCACCAGCCTCTTTCTCTTAAGGCATTAACTGGGTTAATTCATATAAATGTTATATTGTAACTGTCTAGTTAGGCATTAACTGTGTTAATCTAAATGTTACATTGTAACTGTCTAGTTAAGGCATTAACTGGGTTAATCTAAATGTTAGGTATTGTCACACCAGGATCAGTTGGTATGATGAAACACATGTTATTATATGTTTGATTGAAATGTTGTGTCTTACTAATAATAACTAATTCCTTGGTCAATAGAAGTCTCTGTGATACTTTCTGAATATGATGTTCCCAAAATGTTTTACACTTGTGCCAATTGCGTGCGTTTGTCTAAGTATTATTATTCTAAGTATTGCTATTATTATCTACCGCCGCTGCGGCAAAACCTATTAAAACCTGCCGCCGCTGCGGCAAAACCTATTAAAACCTGCTATTAAAACCTGCACAGCTTGCGGCTGTGTGGCAAAAACCTGCTTGCCGTGTGAGTGCCATCAAAAAGAAAATGCGCATGCGCGCGTTACTGGCGTAGGGGGAAAACGAGCGTAGAGGGCTGGCCAATCAGAGCAACGCGGAAGGGCATGCAGGTTACTTGCGGTGTGTCTAATGTACCTTGGCTTGTGGCTTATCCTCTACCGGGGCCCCCAGTGCCCCCCCCGCCAGGCTCTTCTTTAGGTTCTCTTGGACCCGAGTCAGACGGAGCTCCAGGTCCACTCTCTCAGCCTCCTTCCCACGACACGCCTCCTCCAGCTGGGACAGGCGCTCGCACAGGGAGGACGTTCGCTTCTCTGCTCCGTGGAAGACACACACACGCACACACACACACACACACACACACACACACACACACACACACACACACACACACACACACACACACACACACACACACACACACACACACACACACACACACACACACACACACACACACACACACACACACACACACACACACACACACACACACACACACACACACACACACACACACACACAGACTACAGTTACTCTAAGTCACTTGGGTATCCCTATGATCTGAACGGGTCAAAGTTGTCTTAAAGGGGCAGTTAATTCAAAATACATATTGTCCCCCTTACCCAGACTATATATCCATCCAGATAGTTTCAGTGTGATTCTCCTAGTTTTGGAGATATCTGCAGTAGAGATGTCTGTCGTCACTCCAATACAATGGAGTTGTATGGCGATCGGTTTGTAGCGCTCAAAGCACCAGAAACCACGACTCAAGATAATCCACAGACCTTGTTGTGAGCAGTTTTTTTTTGTTTGTTGATCAAATTTGTCGTGAGCAGTTTCATGTAAGAACAATTTTCTACTGAAGTACACCCCCATAATAAAGAACGGGTTGTGTACTTCGGTACCTTTCATCCTAAATTGAACTATTCACTACGATACAGTAGAAAGCTATCCGGCTGCAAGCTAGCCTAGCTTAGCACAAATAAATAGAAGCAGATAGAGACCAGCTAGCCTAGCTTAAAACTCTGTGAGAGGTATCAGCTTCCATTAATTTGTACTAAGCTAGGCTAGCTTGCAGCCGGATAGCTTTCTACTGAACGCACAGAGAGGAAACTGGTATCTATCGTCTTGTCTGACTCTGGAGAACACAGTAAGAGCGTGTCCCATAATGTTGACGTGTCCCTTTAACTGGATCATAATGTCAACCCATTTGAGGATGATCAGATTACTCTAGCCTGTTTAGATGGTGGTTGTCTGTTGGAGTGGGGCTCAAGCAGTGCTTTTGACAGCTTACCAGACTGCATGGTAACATAGTCCCAGAGAGGTACTTACCAGACTGCATGGTAACATAGTCCCAGAGAGGTACTTACCAGACTGCATGGTAACATAGTCCCAGAGAGGTACTTACCAGACTGCATGGTAACATAGTCCCAGAGAGGTACTTACCGGGGGAGGGGTACATACACTCAGAGACACACACACACACATGGTCGACAACAATAACAATCTATATGGATTTTCATTTCTTCCATATTAGATGGTAATAAGAGTCTCAAATTGATGTGATTCAACACATATCCCAATAAAAAAAAATGGGATACATGCCGTGTGAGGCTAGAGAGGGAATCAAGCGAGGGAATTGAAAGTGTGCGTGGGTATCGGGTCAACGTCCTCTGAATAGTAAACAACAATAACACCCATTGTGATATACGTCTGGATCGCGGCAGCAATCTCACGGATGAACGGAGGCGTTGGTAGTTTCACATTTCGAAACGGCAGGAAGAGGCCGCTGCTGGGAGAGCGGTCCGTTCGTCCGTAAGATTGCTTTGGTGATCGGACGAATGACTGCACACGCGTTCTGTATGGTAACTACTTCGGAGCAACAAACAACAGACTCCTAGAACTGAAACAGTTGAACCAACACGTTTTGAATAAACATAATGTCATAATCTCTATTTCTTTGTCTCCTCACCGGTGGCTGCTCCTCTCTCTCCCCCCTCAGCCGTCCCGCTCCTCTTCTTCAGCTCCTCTTTCCCCTCCCTCTTCTCCTGTCGGAGGGTGACCAGCGCGTTCCGGACCCCGTCCCTCTCGCTCTCCAGCTCCTCCTTCTCTCTCAGGTAGCGCTTGGCGTCCTCCTCCGCTCGCGTTTTCCCATACCTCCCGTACTGGTTGGCGTCTGGGCGGGGGGTTAGAGGTGAAAGGTCAAACATGTAGGGGTTGTGGGAAGGAGATGTGACATCTCACGCCTTTCAATATATATATATACATATCTGTTAGCAAACTGAAGATATGCAGAAAAGGACAAAGTCGAAGGCCACATTATGTATAGAGCAGGAGGAAGAGGAGGATGATGTCACAATGAGAAGAGATGAGGAAGAAAAATCACTCCTGCACACACACACACACACACACACACACACACACACACACACACACACACACACACACACACACACACACACACACACACACACACACACACAGACACACAGACACACGCACACACTCCTGCAGAAGGAGAGGTTAGGAGGGGAGGCAGTGGATCTAATGTGAGTGTCCAATAAATCTCAGGTTTCGTCCTGAGGCCCCTGGGGGCCACTGGGGTCTCCGGGCCTTTGATGTGTCTGAACCACAACTCTCTTCCCACTAAAGCCCTGAGAAACGGCCCTGAGAGGAACCCTGAGAGCCAAGAGCCAAGAGCCAAGAGCCAAGAGCCTCGTGTACCAGTGTATCACTTTCCCCGACCAGGAAGACGGTTATCTCCGCCGCTCACATCGGAGACGGAAACCAAATATGACGAAGCTAATCGGAAAGGAAGAGAAAGAGAGAGAGGATCGTGAACAGAGAGAGAGAGAGGAAGAGAAAGAGAGAGAGAGGATCGTGAACAGAGAGAGAGAGAGGAAGCGAAAGAGAGAGAGAGAGAGGAAAGATTACTGAATGGATGAAGGGAGAGAAGGTAAGAGAGAGGGGTGTTGACCTTGACGAGAGTCCATGTACCATAGACTGTACCACTGACTGTTATTGAGACACCAGGAATGTGATTTCACATAACACAACATAACAGTAACAGTAATGTAACATAATCATAACATAACATAACAGTAACGTCACATAGCGTAGTGTAACGTAACGTATCATAACATAACAGTAACATAACATAACATTCATTAATTTGATGAATACTATAATCCTAAATATATTACAGTGCCATGACTGCATACATTTTACAGTACAGGTATCACACCCATAACCCCAGCACTGGGGCTTTAACCCTTGTGTGTTATTCAGGTCTGTGGGACCCATTTAAAATGTTTACTAAAAGATGAATATTTTCTTTTAACCTGAGACTCATTTTCTGTGAAGAATTATATTTACCGCTGGAATCGACCACTTAGTAGAATTTCTGCCAAATTTCCAACTCAAGTTGACAAGGACTGATGATAATCCTCAAATCATTCATAAGTAAATAAATCCTGGGCGGGTGGGGATTAGTACAGTAGAGAGACAGACAGTAAGGGTTTGAATGAGAGAGAGACAATGTATGTATGATATATATATTATATATTCACTATGGGTAAATGTATTGTAGAGAACAGTTGTGATGAAGCCTTACTGGAGCCTGTGCGCTTGAGGGAGACCGCGGACCCGTTCCTCCCAGACTCACTGCCGGAGAAACTGGAGCGACGCTTCCCCTGATTCTCACCCGGCCCGCCGTTCTCCACAGGCTGGGAGGATGAGGAGGATGAGGAGGAAGAGGAGGAAGAGGAGGAAGACAGAAGGGGAGCAGGAGAGGAGGAAGAGAGTGAAATGAGCATTTAGCATTTTAGCATTTAGTATTTTTAGATGATATATTAGATTAGATTTAGATTATTGAATTATTAGATTATATATTGCATATATTTAGCATTTCGTTTTTTTTTAGATTATATATTAGATTCGATTTAGATTATTAGATTATATATTGTAACTATTTATTGTAGGGCAAATATAACTGAGAGGGCATACATACCCTCATATGCACATGTCCAGAGTTAATTATATTGTGTACACTGCCTTTTTATTCTATTTTTATTTTTACTTCTCCACTGCACTATAATTCTGTGACCTGTACCATGTCGTCTGCTACCTGTACCTCCCCTCCCCCCTCCCCCATGCTGCTATGATGCCTGAACTTCCCCAAGGGGATCAATAAAGGAATATCTTATTTTATCTTATCTTAAAACAGGAGATAAAAGGCTTCTTATTTAGGTCGTCATTTAGGCTTTGTTTCAGACTGCAGGCAGATCAGATCAGTAAAATACGGGGGACATATTTTCTGGCTTCTCCCGAGTCTCCAGTCTAAATAGATCACTCCTCGCTTCTTCTACATATCTCTCTCTGATAAGGCAGGGGATTTAGAATTGTAAGCGGCGGTTTAAAAACAGGAAAAGTCGCCAAAACGAGCTCGACATCGCAGATCAGGTCACCCGACGTCACCAGCGTCAGTGCGTTCTCTGCAACGTGATATAAGGTTATAGCCTCTCGCTAACAGCTTGACAAACAGTAGTGAGTGAGACCAGAGTGGAGAGCCTCTCAGCCAATCACATCGCAATATCCGAGGCGTGGCAGTTCGCCACGCTACAGGGGCGGGGTCTTGAGCTAAACTGGATTGGGAATCCTTAGAACGCCTTTGGAATCCTATTTGAGTGGCCAGAGTGTCCGGACTGAGACACATCTGTAGAAATCTGATTGGAATCGAACTTCAAACCACCTCCAAATGTGGTTTGGATCAGATTTGCAAAAAAATCTGTTTTTTTCCCCGCTGTCCAGACTTTCTAAAAATGTATCTGGATACATATAGATTTACATTAGTCATTTATCTGACGCTTCAAATTGTGAACAACAAGTCAGCAGGAGGGGAACACCTCTGGAGGCTAAGGGCCAGTGGTATTGTTTGTCAAACTAGCAGTGCTGAACTTGAGTGTTACACTCTGATAGTGCATAGTAGTATAGAAAGTGACCCAATACAATCTGGATTTGAATCTGAACATGGCCTTATATTTCATCTATCAACTTTATATGACGTTGTGGTGTGTTTGTCTGTGTGTGTGTGTGTGTGTGTGTGTGTGTGTGTGTGTGTGTGTGTGTGTGTGTGTGTGTGTGTGTGTGTGTGTGTGTGTGTGTGTGTGTGTGTGTGTGTGTGTGTGTGTGTGTGTGTGTCTGAGCAGAGCTTTGGGTGCATGTCACTGGGGTTAAGAAGGAGGTTTACAGGCAATAAAACCACCCTGACCTCTTGCCTTCCTTTCACCAGCCTGATCTCTCATTCTGTCTCTCCACTTTCTCAGATAGTCATGCACACACGCGCACACACACACACACACACACACACACACACACACACACACACACACACACACACACACACACACACACACACACACACACACACACACACACACACACACACACACACACACACACACACACACACACACACACACACACACACACACACACACACACACACACACACACACACACACACACAGTTCCCCCTCTTCTCTACAAAGGGCAGTCATTGACAGGCGTGTAACAGAGCTCTGTCTGTTCTGGTGAATGATCAGGGGTGTCATGTTCAGACAGTGACAGTCCCTAACAGCTGTGCACACACACACACACACACACACACACACACACACACAGACACAGACACACACACACACACACACACACACACACACACACACACACACACACACACACACACACACACACACACACACACACACACACACACACACACACAGACACACACACACACACAGACACAGACACAGACACACACACACACACACACACACACACACACACACACACAAACACACACACTGCATCAAAGTAAACCCCCAAATATTGGACTAATTCCTGTACACAGAGTTCAGCAGGACTAGGAGAGAGTGTGTGTGTGTGTGTGTGTGTGTGTGTGTGTGTGTGTGTGTGTGTGTGTGTGTGTGTGTGTGTGTGTGTGTGTGTGTGTGTGTGTGTGTGTGTGTGTGTGTGTGTGTGTGTGTGTGTGTGTGTGTGTGTGTATTCACTGTTCTCTGGTATTTCAGCAAACACCCCGATATTGTTGTTGTTAATGATAATAACAGAGAGGTTCTCATCCAAGAAGTTGGCTGCACGTTTGACTACAGTCTAGAGGAAGCCTTTACAACCAAAATGTTAAAGTATCAACTGTTGGAGCATAACATATCACAACTTGGCTACAACTGTAAACCTTTGGTCTTCATATTTGGAAGCCTGGGTCATGTTCATAAGTTGGGTGTTAGAGGCCTTCAGATGACCGGTCTTCGAAGAGAAGAGCCAAACAATTAGCAAGATATTGCTCAGTGTCAGCAATTATTGGCAGCCGGGCAATTTGGAGAAGACGCTGCTATCTGTACCCATGAGCTGTGTGTGATTGTCAGGTTCATCATCCATGTGTGTGTGTAACTTTGGTTGCCATTGTCAATTTGGGCACGAATGTATCAGAATAACCCACAATGTACAAGTGCACTGATAATATTTGTGTCCTTTAAACATTGTCTTTATGTTTACATAAATAAAGATTATATCTGTGTGTATGTGTGTGTGTGTCTGTTTATGTATGTGTGTGTGTGTGTGTGTGTGTGTGTGTGTGTGTGTGTGTGTGTGTGTGTGTGTGTGTGTGTGTGTGTGTATGTGTGTGTTTATGTATGTGTGTGTGTGTGTGTGTGTGTGTGTGTGTATGTGTGTGTGTGTGTGTGTGTGTGTGTGTGTGTGTGTGTGTGTGTGTGTGTGTGTGTGTGTGTGTGTGTGTGTGTGTGTGTGTGTGTGTGTGTGTGTGTGTGTGTGTTTATGTATGTGCGTGTGTGTGTGTGTGTGTGTGTCCCACCTGCATGTCCTCATTAGGAACCTCGTCATATGTTCTGGAGTCTGTGGACGTACTACTGGAGGAAGTAGCCCACCTAGAGAGAGAGAGAGAGAGAGAGAGAGAGAGAGAGAGAGAGAGAGAGGAGAGGAGAGAGAGAGAGAGAGAGAGAGAGAGAGAGAGAGAGAGAGAGAGAGAGAGAGGGGGGGGGGGTTGATAGATGAAGACTGTGTGAGAGAAAAACATTAGAGCTAGTTTCCTGGCATTGATGATCCCTCCATCATTAATGAGAGGATCCGTCTTTTGTCTTCCAGACACATTCTAGTGTTTATGTTCTGGTAAAGAAACAACTGCCGTCTCACTCACAGGAAGGAGTGGCGGGCGGCGTCGCGGATGTTAGCGATGGTTTTCCACGTCAACGTAGTCGTAGTGAAGAGACTCTGGGTCTGCTGCTGAACCTGTCTCTGCTAGGAGGACACCTAGCCACCTGCCCAACTCCTCAGAGCAGCTCGCCTAGAGGAGAGAGAGAGGGGGAGAGGAAGGGGGAGGGGGAGAGAGAGAGAGAGAGAGAGAGAGGGGGGGGGGAGGGAGAGAGGAGAGAGAGAGAGAGAGAGAGAGAGGAGAGAGAGAGAGAGAGAGAGAGAGAGAGAGAGAGAGAGAGAGAGAGAGAGAGAGAGAGAGAGAGAGAGAGAGAGAGAGAGAGAGAGGAGAGAGAGAGAGAGAGAGAGAGAGAGAGAGAGAGAGAGAGAGAGGAAGAGGGGGAGAGAAATAAAGGGGGAGGGGAGAAGGGAAGAGATTAAGAGAGAAAGAGAGAGAGAGAGAAGGGGGAGAGAGGAAGGGGGGGGTGAGAAAGAAAGGGGGAGGGAGAAGGAAGAGATTAAGAGAGAAAGAGAGAGAGAGAGAGGAAGGGGGGGAGAGGAAGAGAGATATATAGAGAGGAAGGGGAGGGAGAGAGGAAGAGAGAGAGACATAGAGAGAGAGAGAGAGAGAGAGAGAGAGAGAGAGAGAGAGAGAGAGAGAGAGAGAGAGAGATGAGAGAGAGAGAGAGAGAGAGAGAGAGAGAGAGAGAGAGAGAGAGAGAGAGAGAGAGAGAAAAAAAAAAAGAGAAAAGGGGGGAGGGAGAGAGGAGAGAGGAAGGGGGAGAGATATAGAGAGGGGGGAAGGGAGAGAGGAAGAGAGAGGGAGAGAGAGAGAGAGGAAGGGAGAGAGAGAGGAAGAGAGAGAGCAGACACAAGGCATCATTAGTGACCTGAGAAACCCTAGCATTTGTGTAACTGTTGTAACTGTCAGTGCTGCTATTGCCTCCTTTAAGTAGGAGAACGCTGCAGTGTGCTCTCTTACCTCCAGAGCAGCCACCTCGGTGCTGGGCCCGCAGGATGCGCATGGCGAAGGGGTGCCTGGGGGCCCAGCCCGGGGGACCACCTCACAGCCGTGGAGGGGCAGGGAGGGCAGGCTGGTCCGCTGGACCCTGCGGTCCTGGTGGAAGTGGAGGGTTCCTCCCCACACACAACACCACTGTCTCTTCCACACCTGGTTCACCAGGACAGACAGGTAGCCTGCAGACGGAGACGGGGGAGAGACCAGGGAAACGGATTGACTTTTAATCTTAAAATGTTATTAAAACAGCATCTTTTGACAAGGGATATTTGAACACATGTAGAAACTATATGTGTATTTACGTGTTTTTTTATGATTGTAAAAGTGAGTTACAATTATGAGGTAAAATACACTGTACTGGGTCCTGTGCATTGTTATGTTATCAACATCAATCGAATTAACTGTAAAATTAGGCGTGTATGAACATAATGTGTGGGCATATAGTTGTGTACAGATAAGTATTTAGCTATTTCATATAGTAGATTATTGTATATTGGATTATTGTATATTGGAGTTTGTCTTGTCTGTTTGTGTGTGCACTAGTCTTTGTCCTGTTTACTTGTAATGATATATGTTATGATGTAAGTAGTATGTCTCTGTGTGTGTGTGTGTGTGTGTGTGTACTAGTGTTATGTGTTATGATGTAAGTAGTATGTCTCTGTGTGTGTCTCTGTTTGTGTGTGTACTAGTCTTTGTCCCTGTTTACTTGTAATGTTATATGTTATGATGTAAAAATTATGTATGTGTGTGTGTGTACTAGTCTTTGTCATGTTTACTTGTAATGTTATGTTATAATTATGTTGCATGGTCACACATTGTAGGTTTTTTGTGGACCCCAGGAAGAGTAGCTACTGCAATGCTGTCGCTAATTGGGGATCCTAGTAAACTAAACGTAGATTGTGACCGTGACAACACAATACTTACATCATAACATATAACATTACAAGTAAACAGGACGAAGACTAGTACACACACAGACAAGACAAGCTCCATAATACAATAATCAAACTATGTGAAGTTGCCTTTGAGAACCAATGGTTCTTGAGCCATAACGGCACATGGGGCAGGAGCCTATCTCCTGTTTCCGTAGCGTGAGGCAGCTTGATGTACAAGTACACCCCTTGGACATGACGCTAGTATGTCGCAAGGACTTCCCCCCAAACCAACCCTTGATGCTGAGTGTCAAGCAGGGGGGGCTATGGGTACCATTTTTTTTAAATAGTCTTTGGTATGACTCGGCCGGGGCTTGAACTCCCAGCCTCCTGAACTCAGGGCGGACACTCTACCCACGAGGCCACTGAGCCGGTAAACTATGTGAAGTAACCAAATAATACGTAACGTACATACATAACTATATGCCCACACATCTACAGTATGTTCATAGTGTAATTTAACAACTAATTACAATTTTAAATAATATCATTCTAACATAATGTATACCAATACAGTGTATTTGACCACATAATTGTAACTCGCCTGACGCCAGTGACCTCACAATGCTAATGAGCATCTTTGATAAAACCCTTGAGACAAAGGTATATATACCATTTAGAATTATTTTTGGGGTAGTCGCAGGTGTGAAGTCAATCCGAAATCTTTTAGAGTGCGAATGTAATACACAACCCCCCGACAAGTACTCAAACTTTGAACAATAAATGTACACAATGATTCAATGTTACCATCTTCATCTGCATCTTTTTTTCACTGTACATTTTTCCTCATATTTTTATATTCAGATGTCACTTTATTGTTTACGCTGTTTATTTTTCATATTTGTATATTTCAGACTAAACTGTATTGCCTATATTTATGTCTACCTTCTATTACCCTGCCCATACCCTACCTCCCTTCCCCCCTCCCTTAGGCTGCTATGAAGCACAAATTCAGAAAAAAAAGATTTCACCTGGAAACCCCCAAAATAGAAAAGCCTTATGGTTCTTTCGTCTCAAGGATACAATTACAGAGTGAGATATGAGGACAAATAGACAGTGGAAGAGGACGGGGAGGGGAGACCTTGTCTGGGGTCGTTGTAGGACGTGCGGGGGTCCCCAGGCCGCGGTGGCTTCTTCTTGGAGAAGGTTATGATGCGTGTGATCTTACGGCCCGCTGCGAACGGCCCCCGCTTCCCTTTACCTGAGAGGAGAGTTATTATATAGTTACCATGCAACATGTGACAGCATCCAATTCATCTATTAGTCTTGTGGATAAATAAAACACTACATGTGATTGCGGACAGATTAAAACTTAAAGGAACAAGTTTAAATGAATGGAAGCAGATACGGACCAGCTAGCCTAGCTATTTTTACATTTACATTTCGTCATGTAACTTGAACGCTTTTATCCAAAGTGACTTACAAGTTCTGTACAACAGGTTAGCAAGAAGGTACAACTCTGGCTATGGGTCAGTGATATTGTTCATCAAACAGTGTCGAACTTGAGAGCTTGAGAGCTGTTGGCCAAAAACACCTCTCCTGGTGTTTTAAGCTAGGCTAGTGGTCCGTATATGCTTCCATGCATTTGTGCTAAGCTATAGGCTAGCTTGCAGCCGGATAGCTTTCTACTGAACGCACAGAGAGGAGAGCGGTATATTATATCTTCTTGTCTGACTCTGGAAAAGATGGTAAGCACATTTCCCACAATGTTGGTGTGTTCCCAATCGGGGATTTCTGAGGCCTAGTTAAAGGATGACTACAGTCTACAGTTATACATGAAAAGATGAGTCAGCAGGGATATTAAAGCTGAGTGGGTGAATGGAGAGTGAGAGTAGAAAAGAGAGATCAGACACACTCTTACCGTTCTCTCTGCAGGGGTCCCCAGGAGAAACGCCCACGCTGTCTGAATCTGACGTGTTCTTCTCTCCAGACAACCTCTGAAGGAACCAAACACACACACACACAGTTTCAACAATTCAGTCAATAGCGTTCATGTTGTCCACAGGATCCCTCAGTCAGCGGAGATCAAACCAGAGCTAATCCTGCTCTGCTCCCACTGTCTCTCTCTGTCTGAGCCAGCAGACCAATTAGCAGCTATGACAGTCCAGCGCCAAGGCCCACAGAATCCTCTATTACTTATAGGCTATATCTGCTAGATCTGAGGGCCTGTCTGTCTGTCTGTCTGTCTGTCTGTCTGTCTGTCTGTCTGTCTGTCTGTCTGTCTGTCTGTCTGTCTGTCTGTCTGTCTGTCTGTCTGTCTGTCTGTCTGTCTGTCTGTCTGTCTGTCTGTCTGTCTGTCTGTCTGTCTGTCTGTCTGTCTGTCTGTCTGTCTGTCTGTCTGTCTGTCTGTCTGTCTGTCTCTTTCTTTCTTTCCTTCTTTTCTTTCTTTCTTTGTCTGTCTCTCCAACACACACACACACACACACACACACACACACACACACACACACACACACACACACACACACACACACACACACACACACACACACACACACACACACACCACACACACACACACACACACACACACACACACACACACACACACACACACACACACACACACACACACACACACACACACACACACACACACACACACACACACACACACACACACACACACTCGTCACCAACGCAAGAGACACCGGGTTAGAATCCGGGTGTCAGCATTGCCTCCGGCTTGGGCCGGCCGTCATACTGGCTCAATTGGCAGAGTCAGCGGGTGGAAGTCGATGGGTGGTAATCTGGACGTTGTGGACAGGGACTCCTACAGGTCGGTTGGGGACGCCTGCACAGCAGAGACAGGAAATAGCGGGGGTAGTGTGAGCCTCCCACACGTTACACCTCGCCAATGAGAGTCCGCGCTGGCAGGTGAAAAGAAGTGACAGGCTGCCTCCTCGTGTATCGGAGGGGACACGTGATGCAAGGCTTCTATCCTCCCTACAATCGGCCAGTGGGGGGCATATGCGAGCAACGTTCAAGACAGGGGAGGGGAGAATTGGAAACACGAAATTGGGATGGGAGAAAAATTGAAAAATAGGGAGAAAAAGTGGATAAAAAAAAAACAAAAAAAAACTAAAGAATGTGCTTAGTATTAATTGCGGTTAGCGCTATGCTAACATTATCCACGTCCGTTATCAAAGAGGATATGACATAGCTCCTGTGTGTTGGTGGTAACTGTAGCTTGGTTCTGGCACACAACATTATTGTCAGACAATCTTATCCCATATGTGGATGAATGCTCTGCTGACTGGCTGGGATAACAGTGTGATGTCAGTGAAATCTTCAGCTCTGATTGGTCTACTGTTCAGCATATGACACCAGTGAAATCCTCAGCTCTGATTGGTCTACTGTTCAGCGTATGACGCCAGTGAAATCCTCAGCTCTGATTGGTCTACTGTTCAGCGTATGACGCCAGTGAAATCCTCAGCTCTGATTGGTCTACTGTTCAGCGTATGACACCAGTGAAATCTTCAGCTCTGATTGGTCTACTGTTGTGGGGACAGAGAGACAGACAGACCAAAACTGTTACAGACGGCTTCGAAAGACACAGTAATGAGCCAAACCAAACCATTGTCTTCCTGAAGTCTTCCCCTCCCCGCCCACCTCCTCTCCGTCTCTCTCGCTCTCCCTCTTCTCTTTCAGTGCCGGTATTTACAGCTGGGCTCGTCTAAATTGCAGCTCTGACAAGGTGACGGAGCTGTAATGAGGGGGTTGTCGGATGTGCCAGTCACAGGTCCTGACTGACTGCCTCCCTCCCTATCATTGCTGTTCTCCTGCAGACAAACACATCCCGCCTCCACTTTGTTCCACCAGGATAAATATGGTGCACACTTAACGCCGTGTACGTTACTTTGTCATTCGCAATAATTGCTCGGGGGGGGATTTTCCAATGACAACACAAGTGTTGTTTTCCGCTAACTTTCCCTTCCCTCGTATGAGGAACACAGGTGTGCAGCGTGAGACAGAATGTTCACACTTACCTTGTCCAGTTCTGTTTTCCTGGGAATGATGGGAGAGGCTGGTTCCTCCAGTCCTTTGCCCTGGCCGCACACCTCTCTCACCACCTGCAAACACACCGTGGAATGAAAAACAAGTCACGTCAAGTGTTCCTTTATTAATCCCCTTGCCGTCAATGCAGGTGTCATAGCAACGTGGGTGGGGGGGGGGGGTTACAGGCAGGAAAAGATAATAGAAATAGTAATAATAATAGTGGAACATAATAATAATAATAATAATAATAATAATAATAATAATAATAATAATAATAATAATAATAATAATAATAATAATAATAATAATAATAATAATAATAATAATAACAACAATAACAATAACAATAATAATAATAATAATAATTATTATTATTATTATTATTAATAATAATAATAATAATAATATACATGGTATGAAACTTGCTCAGCACTAGTTGTACACTGTATATGGTGTGCCTGTGGTGATTTTTGTATATTGCGTTCCTCACTGCGTGATCTCCAACCTTTGTTGATCAAGTTGCACGTGTTTTAATTGATTTGTTATCCTTGCTTTTTGCCTCGTCTTGTTGTCTTATAATTTTATATGCTGTGTGATTTTTAAATGCTTTTTCTTTTTGCTTATTTCTGTACTATGTACACTCGACGTGACTGTAAATGAGGGAAACCTCAATTGCCTTTCGAGTTAAATAAAGGTTTGAAATTAAATTGTATTAAATGAAATGCAGGAATAGCAGCATTTCAAGGACAAACTAAGAAATCAACTAAAACAGGTACAACTTGATAGACAATAAAATAGAATAGAAATATAAAATATAAAATAAACAAAAAAAACACTTTCAAGCTCCTTTGCAAATAATGGGAGAACAGGTGAACATCCTACTGTCTACATGTAACGGTTAGTGTGCAGCCCTCATCCTACTGTCTACATGTACAGGTTTGTGATCATCCTACTGTCTACATGTACAGGTTAGTGATCAGCCTCATCCTACTGTCTACATGTACAGGTTAGTGATCATCCTACTGTCTACATCAGGGGTCTCAAACTCGCGGCCCGCGGGCCAATTGCGGCCCGAGGGATGATATTTTGCGGCCCCCTACTTGACGTCAACGTTTAGTGTTAATGCGGCCCGCCGAGTCGTTGCGCGAGAGTTGGACGTTTTATTTATTTAATCACTTGTAGGCTACCATAGCGCAGGCTCATGACAGCAACGTTATGTTAGTGACTTGGTTGAAACGTGATTCCGGAGTGATATCAAGTAAAGTTTAAGGAAAATATATCCTCGCTATCTCCTCTGACTGCGAGCAGTGCTCTGCATAAGCGGCTGGCTGCACTGACAACTGTCTGTGTCTGTGTACGGGTCTGGTCCAATCACATTCAGCATCCCGTCAGCGTTCCCCCCCCTCACCCACAGTCTGCGAATCAGATGCAGAGTAGGGCGGGTCTTCACGGATTGCATGTCGTCTCTCTCTTTCAGTAATGTCAGAGCAGATTTGACGGCGCATCTACAGTAAACTCGCTCCCAGTTTTATCTCCGTGAGATTAATCATAAATGTAGCTACTAGCCTAGTTTCGCCAGCAGAAAAATATGGCATTTTAAAAGATGGTCAGTAAAAGAAAAGTCGACTGCAATTCAAAGGTGAATGGACTGAAAAATATGCGTTCATCCCGAGTCCCAGCACCAAACCAATGTGACTATATGCCAAGAAACGGTAGCTCTTGTGAAGGGTGGCAATTTGAAAATAATGTATGACTGAGTGATGGAGACCATGTTTGAAGGCAAACAAAAGCAAATCCCCCTCAGATCGCACAGCAACCAGAATAACTGAAATACTGGCTGGTGATTTGATTAAACAGATAGAATAAAAAAAAATTCACAGTGCATTTCCATAGCTGTGGATTTGATTGATTGATTGAAAAGTTTATTAACAGATTGCAGAATGGGTACAGTACAGTACAGCTCAATACATACAATTGTTAAGGGGATGCAGACCAGAGAAAGACTTTCGACTTGTTTACATCAGGGTCCCCCATTTTCAATTCATCATAACATATATGACATACATGACATACAGATAGACAGTACTGCTACATCTATACATTTATGACATATCAGATTTGCAAATACAGTACTGTTTGTGATACAAAAGTGTCCAGAAAAGGAGTGTATATACATTTGGCATAGAAACTGTACATTGGAGGAGGTTGGTTGGGTGGGGTGGGGTTGGGTGGGTTGGGTGAGGGCTGTACATTGGAGGTGGGGGGGGGGGTTGGGGGGGTTGGGAAGGGGACACACACACATTTTACACTGTACATTGGAATATTGACAAAGCCTTACTTGGTCATTTACTGTACAACTAGGTTAGGACATTTGTAGGGGCCAGTTTCGAATTGCAGTCTCACGTAGGTGTTTTTTGAGAGTGTTTTTGAAGGTGGGTAGTGATTCACATTCCTTTACAGCTTTAGGCAGGGCGTTCCACATTGATGTGGCATAATTGCGAAACGTGTTTAGTCCCTTGTTTGATCCGAATCTGGGTTTTACATGATTTGTGGAGCTCCCTCTGGTGTTGTGATCGTGGTATTCACTGACCTTTGGGAAGTATTTTGACATGTACATGGGTACCTTGGTCGCGTAGTGTATCTTGTAGACCAGGCCCATTGCAAGTTGCTGTACTCTGTCGTCTACTCTAAGCCATCCTAGGTTGTCAAAGTGGGCAGGGGTGAGGTGGGTTCTAGGAGTCAGGTTAAGTAGTAGTCTGACTAGCTTGTTTTGAGATGTTTGTAATTTGTTTTTTAGTGCCTTTGAGGTGCTTTGGTACCATGAGGTGCAAGCATAGTCGTAGTACCCTTGAATGAGTGCTCCTGCTAGAGTCCTCAGGGTATTCTTGTTTACCAGAGCGGAGATCCGGTACAAGAATCGCGTTCGTTGGTTGACTTTTTTTATTACATTGGATGCCATTTTGTCACAGGAAAGATTAGCCTCTAGGATGGAACCCAGGTAGGTAATTTCATCTTTCCTTGTGATAATATTGTCACCCACTGTAACCGAGAAGCCGTCGGTCTTGCTGAGTTTGTTATTTGAACCGAAGAGAATGGACTCTGTTTTGCCCATGTGTAATGATAGTTTGTTGTCGGCGAGCCATATGCAGATTTTGCCTAGTTCCGAGCTGAGGGCTTTTTCAACCTGTAACTTGTTCTTGTCAGAGACCAGCAGGGCTGAGTCGTCCGCAAACAGGAACAAGTTGCAGTCACAAGCTGACGACATGTCATTTGCATAAATTAGGAATAGTAGCGGTCCTAGTATGCTTCCTTGTGGAACACCACAGCTCACTGTACATGAGTCCACTGACACCACTGAGAAGCCTATGTTCTGAAGAACCATTCATGTTCTGAAGAACTGTTCATGTTCTGAAATGTTATTGCTAAAGATTGAGAAGATTGGATCAGTTGTACTTTTTTTTGAATACTTGAAACCCTTTTTTTGTGGAATATTTGATGCGGCCCAGCCTCACCCAGACTCTACCTCCAGCGGCCCCCAGGTAAATTGAGTTTGAGACCCCTGGTCTACATGTACAGGTTAGTGATCATCTTACTGTCTACATGTACAGGTTAGTGAACATCCTACTGTCTACATGTACAGGTTAGTGAACATCCTACTGTCTACATGTACAGGTTAGTGATCATCCAACTGTCTACATGTACAGGTTAGTGAACAGCCCTCATCCTACTGTCTACATGTACAGGTTAGTGATCAGCCCTCATCCTACTGTCTACATGTACAGGTTAGTGAACAGCCCTCATCCTACTGTCTACATGTACAGGTTAGTGATCAGCCCTCATCCTACTGTCTACATGTACAGGTTAGTGAACAGCCCTCATCCTACTGTCTACATGTACAGGTTAGTGAACAGCCCTCATCCTACTGTCTACATGTACAGGTTAGTGATCATCCTACTGTCTACATGTACAGGTTAGTGAACAGCCCTCATCCTACTGTCTACATGTACAGGTTAGTGAACAGCCCTCATCCTACTGTCTACATGTACAGGTTAGTGAACAGCCCTCATCCTACTGTCTACATGTACAGGTTAGTGATCAGCCCTCATCCTACTGTCTACATGTACAGGTTAGTGAACATCCTACTGTCTACATGTACAGGTTAGTGATCAGCCCTCATCCTACTGTCTACATGTACAGGTTAGTGAACATCCTACTGTCTACATGTACAGGTTAGTGAACATCCTACTGTCTACATGTACAGGTTAGTGAACATCCTACTGTCTACATGTACAGGTTAGTGAACATCCTACTGTCTACATGTACAGGTTAGTGAACATCCTACTGTCTACATGTACAGGTTAGTGAACATCCTACTGTCTACATGTACAGGTTAGTGAACAGCCCTCATCCTACTGTCTACATGTACAGGTTAGTGAACATACTACTGTCTACATGTACAGGTTAGTGAACATCCTACTGTCTACATGTACAGGTTAGTGAACATCCTACTGTCTACATGTACAGGTTAGTGATCAGCCCTCATCCTACTGTATACATGTACAGGTTAGTGATCATCCTACTGTCTACATGTACAGGTTAGTGATCATCCTACTGTCTACATGTACAGGTTAGTGAACAGCCCTCATCCTACTGTCTACATGTACAGGTTAGTGAACATCCTACTGTCTACATGTACAGGTTAGTGAACATCCTACTGTCTACATGTACAGGTTAGTGAACATCCTACTGTCTACATGTACAGGTTAGTGATCATCCTACTGTCTACATGTACAGGTTAGTGATCATCCTACTGTCTACATGTACAGGTTAGTGAACATCCTACTGTCTACATGTACAGGTTAGTAAACAGCCCTCATCCTACTGTCTACATGTACAGGTTAGTGAACAGCCCTCATCCTACTGTCTACATGTACAGGTTAGTGAACAGCCCTCATCCTACTGTCTACATGTACAGGTTAGTGATCATTCTACTGTCTACATGTACAGGTTAGTGATCATCCTACTGTCTACATGTACAGTTAGTGAACAGCCCTCATCCTACTGTCTACATGTACAGGTTAGTGAACAGCCCTCATCCTACTGTCTACATGTACAGGTTAGTGATCATCCTACTGTCTACATGTACAGGTTAGTGATCATCCTACTGTCTACATGTACAGGTTAGTGAACATCCTACTGTCTACATGTACAGGTTAGTGATCAGCCCTCATCCTACTGTCTACATGTACAGGTTAGTGAACATCCTACTGTCTACATGTACAGGTTAGTGATCAGCCCTCATCCTACTGTCTACATGTAAAGGGTCTCACCCTGAGCCACCGGTGGGCTTGCTCCTTGCTCTGCACGGCCAGCACCAGCATGTCTCCGTTGGGCAGGGTGAAGCGCAGCTCGTGGCGCTTCCTCTTGCTGTCTTTGGGAGCGTAGACCACGGTGCACTGGGGCAGTGGCAGGTCCACGTAGGGAGACGTGTCCTTGGAGCTCTTATAGCACTGTGGGGGCAGAGGAGGACCCAATCAATGACTTGTACTGTGGCAGAATAGTAAACCCCCTGCACCCCATTACCCTCCCCATCCATTCACCTTTCGTCTCTCACCTTCAACCCCCCCCCTCTCCATATCCTACCCCCCCCCCCCCTCTCTCCATCTCCTAACCCCCCCCCCCCCCCTCTCTTCCATCTCCTAACCCCACCCCCCCCCCCCTCTCTCCATCTCCTAACCCCCCCCCATCCAATCCAATTGTCTCTCCCACCTGGACACACCCACCTTCTATGACCTATAGACCAGCGCTTCCCCTGTCTCATGGAAGCTCGCCGGGTCTCTCCAGCCAATTCTCCTGGGTTGTAAGCTAATAAACTTTATCAACTGAGTCTACCGTTGTCTGAGTAAATCCTTACTCACATTTCACCCATGGTACCTGTTCACATGAAGGGTTAACAGTAGGGATGATCGATATTGGCTTTTTTACCGATACCGATATACCGATATTGTCCAACTCTTAATTTCCGATACCGATATCAACCGATACCGATATATGCAGGGTTTCCCCCCCCCCCAAAAAAACTGAATAATTTCAGGTAATTAACATTACATATCTCTTGTTGTGGAATTAACACAACATTATGCATACTTTTGACAATAAATAAAATCAGAATTTGTTCTTACTTGCTTGTCTGTGTAAATAAAGGTTATAGAAATAAAAAAAAAATTAAAAAACCGATACCGATATTTTCCGATATCACATTTTAATGCCAATATCGGCCGATAATATCGGACATCTCTAGTTAACAGCAGTGTTGCATGCTTGTTTCTGGTTCCTTTTTATTTAAAATGTAAAATGAAAAATGTAAAATGTCTCGTGGGCCTCACCAATACCCGCCATCTCCCCCAACTCTCCTCAAACCTTTCCCTCTGTAGTCTCAGTCAGTCTTTCCATCATCACGATCATCCATTCTCCCTCTGTGTGTGTGTGTGTGTGTGTGTGTGTGTGTGTGTGTGTGTGTGTGTGTGTGTGTGTGTGTGTGTGTGTGTGTGTGTGTGTGTCTGTGTGTGTGTGCTTGTTTCTATACAGCAGCCTCTCTCTCACCTGTAGCCTGTTCTCCCGTATGACGGTGAGTTGTTTGGCCCACTGGCCGAAGCGCTTCTTGCGCAGCAGGAAGGCACAGATGTGGCAGTCCCTCGCGGGGGGCATGGAGCTCTCGTCTGAGGGCCACTGGTGTGTGAGACGGACCCCGGGGCTCCTCTCCTCCTCGTCCTCCTCGTAGGACTCATAGG